>NC_041046.1:13469461-13649461 GCF_900634775.1 Gouania willdenowi | reverse complement strand
GTTGAAGACCACCTTCTCAATGATCATGGCTATGAATGGAAGGTTGCTGATTGGTCTATAGTTAGCCAGTATAGAGGCATCCAGTGTTCTCTTTTATAACAGAGGTTTTCGCAGCAGCTACTTTCAGGGATGAGCATTTCAATAACAGAAAATGTGTGAGTTGTTGATGTTTTTAGCAATAATTTCAGCTTTGAACAATTTAGGCAGACTTATTTTGTACAGTTCTAGATGAATTTGGAGTTTTGTTGATCTCCATTTACACTCAGCTCTTCTACAATCAGATTTCAAATTCTGCATTATCTCAGTCCTCCAAGGAGTTTTCTTTGTGTTTGGTTTTCTCTTAGTTTTGATTGAAGCCACCACATCTATGACATTACAGACTTTTGTATTAAACTCATCCAAGAGATTATCAACTGTCTCAGCACTCAAGGTTGGTGTCATCGTGATGGCTTCCATAAACTGTAGACATGTGTTATCATTTATGTACCTTTTTGTGAAACACACAGAAGTAGGGGGAGCAGATGTTACAGTCTCTAAATAAAAAGACAGAAATGATCAGAGAAAGCTATATCTTACATCAACAGCAGAGATATCAACACCTTCAGAGATAATCACATCCAAAGTGTGACCTTAAGTGTATGTGTCGGATGACTCGGACCAGTCACTTGTTGTACAAGACCAAAAGTGTCCATTAAAGCAAATAGTTCTTAATAAGATTTTAGAGGTATGCCTGAAAATTTGACATCGATGTGACCCTGTAAATAGTATAATTTCAAAATTTTGCCAAAATGTAGATTGTCTGTGCTCTTTCTGTCATAACGCTGAAGAATCAATCACCATGTGTTTTGAGACTGCTCACATGCTCAAATATTCTAGAACAACATGTTTGTTTGTGAATGGAAGGCTTTATATGGACATACAATTTGATACAATTTTTTTTTTCTTTTTTTTTTTTTTTTCATTTATGAAAAAAACATCCCTCCAAAAAAATTTTGTGATAAACCTCTTCTTACTATTTCAAAATATTATATTTGCCGCTCTAAATTTTCTATCTATTTAATTCCTTTTTTTTTTAAAGAAAGTGTCTATTTGTATGGTTGCCGTACGGACAACCCCCGGTGCTATCGGTACTGTTACCAAAGTACACGTAAATGGCATTTTATGGGTTAGGGTTAGGATTAGGGTTAAGTTACAACCCAATATCGCAACAATGTTTAGGGTTAGGGTAAGGTTTAGTCTTAGTCACGTGACCTAAACTGGCCAAATAGGGCAAATAGAATGTCAGTATACGACAACTGTACGAATAGCCACTGCCTTTTTTAAATCAGAACTTCAATCACTGGGGAGAGAGAAAATAGAGCCACAAGAACAAAAATAGCAAATAACTGTGGATTTTACTGACAAAGGTCAATAGCAAGACTTTCTTGGACAATATAAAAAACCATGGGAAAATAAACTGAGAGGAAATTAAAGTAAGATGAGTTGGGCAATCTTCTTTAGAATTTTGAACGGCTGTGTGCTTTGTGAAAACAAAAGATTTTCTATATAAAAAATGTGCCAAATGCAGATAATTGTGTGTAGTGTTTTGAAAAAAGTGTGTTTTACAACTGAAATAGTGTGAAGCAGGAATTGTGCTCGAAGTTTAGGAGAATTGGTTGATGAGTTATTAGTACCAGTGTTTATGTCTAAACAATTGAGAAACACTGTAAACCGGGATCGGAGGCACGAACTGGCTCTTACAGTAATAGTATAATAATGCAGTAATCATGCTAAAGAACAGAGGGAAGTTCGTACTTTACACTCCAGAGGGCAGTAATGCTCTCTAGGAGTTGTTGGCCATCGTTACAAACCGGCAGAAAACAAGAACCATTCCAGGGAGGAGGAGCACTGACCTGTAGAGTTTACTGGTTCTCGTATCAATGCTACTGGTAAAGTCTATTTATTTCCTCTCTAAAGGATCACGGTGTGATGTGTTTGTCTGAACTAGGCAGGAGACTGTTGTGTGTACTGTGTATAAATACTGTGTGTACAGCGTAGCAGAAACCACGTGTATTTTGCATTGACGTATATTCCTTTTAACATGTGCTTTTCTGCTCCATGCAGGGTCTCCTTATTGAAATGGAAAATGCATCGGCAGAAACAATTTTAATAATTGGAGGATGTGGATATTTCGGTTTTCGGTAAGACTTATGTAACCAGTTATTTAACATGTATTAAGCAACAGTAGGATTACAGTCTGCAGTGACTAGTGTCTGCCGCTAGAGGGGAGCATTGCTTAATTATATATTTCTGATTGTGATCTCAATTTTTTTAAAAGCTTATTTAACAAAGCGTAAAAAATATTATTATTATTATTATTATTATTATTAATATAACAAATAATTATAAAATTGAAAGATACTGAAAAATAAACAAACTAATTTTTGAAAATCATAAAAATGTATTGCGACTTTTTAACTGTGACAGATTTGTGCAAATATGTGTTGATGCTTCCACTTCTACTATATATTTTTTACTATATATTTGATCACTGAGCTAATTTACCTATGTGCTATGCTAATCTGTTTAACCCACCAGAGGCTTGATTACATGTCATCACTGCATACTTTAGATCAGCAATTCTCAACTGGTGGGTTGGGACCCAAAAGTGTGTCGCAGACCTCTACTGGGTGGGTCGCGGACAGCTTGTCAAAAAATAAATACATACTTAATATCTCTCATATTGGACTTGTCTTTTATCTTGAAAGAAACTTTTCTTTTGACTGGCATGTTGTGAAATGTATGTTGCACAGGAAAATAGAGAGATTTATGTTTTTTTTTTAAAAATTACATATGCGTGTTTTCAACAGATATTTTTTAAAACTACATTTGGTTGGTTGAATTCTAAAAAAAAACAGTGGGTTGCGATTTAATGACCGTGGCTAAATGTGGGTCCCAGGGTGAGACCAGTTGAGAATCCCTGCTTTAGATATAATTTAATTCCTTATGAAGGAAATTGTTACATGTCAATCCAAAGTAGAGATTCATTGTTTTCAGTCACAGATTAGTCTTCCTTATGATATTAATTATTTTAATCATCTCTTCTAGCCTTGCTCAGTCGCTGCATAAACGGGGATCCAGGATCGTTCTGTTTGACGCTGTCCCTCCAAACCAAGAACTGCTCCAAGACATTGGATTTGTTCAAGGGGATATATGTGATTACGCACAAGTTGAGAAAACTATCAAAGGGGTGGCCTGTGTATTCCACATTGCCTCCTATGGTATGTCTGGCAGAGAGCAGCTGAACAGGAGTCTGATAGAGGCAGTAAATGTTCAAGGTACCCAGAATGTGTTGAAGGCCTGCGTGGAGCACGGAGTGTCCAGACTGGTTTACACCAGCACTTTTAACGTGGTGTTTGGAGGCCAGGTGATAGAGAACGGAGATGAAAGCCTTCCCTACCTACCTCTCCATCTACACCCTGACCACTACTCTAGAACTAAGTCTGTGGCAGAGATGGCAGTGTTAAAGGCTAATGGCACAGCGCTGAAGGATGGTTCAGGGCTACTGAGGACTTGTGCTTTACGCCCAGCAGGTATCTACGGGCCTGGAGAGCAGAGACACCTGCCCAGAATAGTTGGCTACATAGAGAAGGGTATCTTTAGGTTTGTGTATGGGGATCCCAGCAGCCTGGTGGAGTTTGTCCATGTGGACAACCTGGTGTTGGCTCATGAGCTGGCAGCTGAGGCTCTGACTCCAGAGAAGAAGCACCGCTCTGCAGGACAAGCCTACTTCATCTCAGATGGAAGGCCTGTCAATAATTTTGAATTCTTCAGACCTCTGGTGGAGGGTTTGGGCTATCCTTTTCCCGAACTACGCCTTCCTATCTCACTTATTTACTTCTTTGCCTTCCTGACAGAGATGGTTCACCATCTCATTGGGCCCTTTTACAACTTCCAGCCCCTGCTGACACGCACAGAGGTGTATAAAACAGGTGTGACGCATTACTTCAGCATGGATAAGGCTAAGACGGAGCTGGGTTACCAGCCTCAGGAGCACAGCCTGGACGAGGTGGTGCAGTGGTTCAGAAGCAGAGGTCATGGGAGGAAACATCAAAGGTCACGTGTTGGTCGACTGCTTAGAGACATTGTCTTTGTCTCTGCTTTTTTTGCAGTGGTACTTTCTTTTCTGCCAGTCGTTGGCAGCTGAGTAATCACCAAAAAACATATTGTGATGTTTCCTGAAAATTTGTGGGAGGTCTCTTTTTTTTTCACAATTGTGAGTGATTTGGGCTTTCATTCCATGGCTTTGAATAGAAACCTGTATAATCTGAGAAGGGCAAATATTATATTAAATCTACCAATTTAATTTTAAACAGGTTTTTCTGTTTTTTACCAAAAGCTGTTTTATGAGTTATTTGGAAAATTGACTCCTAATTTGATGTATATGTTGAAATATTTCCTCTCACCACTATAAAAGCTGATCTGAAAGGGATTGGCCCTTTATACTAATATGACACAGATGTATCATTATCATCAGATTCATTTTCATATTAAACAGTTTACAAATGCTTTATTATTGGTCTGAAATAGATGTGCCATTTGTGCCAGTTTGATGTGAATGCATCATTATATAGACATGCGTATATGGCTTGTTAAATGTTCTAAGATGTGAAGTTTCTGGTGGTGTTTTCTTCTAAAAATCATCAACAAGAACCCTGGAATGTCTGATCTGAGGGCCACATTATCAACATTCATGTCAGCTTTTAGAATAATGACCAATGTGAGCATTAACACAGTGTAATGAAGCAAGTCCATTACTTGTTTACAAAAGACGCATGTATATTATCTTTGTAAAACAGATGTTTATTGATAGTCTTTTCCCATGGTTGTGGACCTGCAACAGAGAGTAAAGTATGAGTGAAACTAAATATAAAATGTATTATTGTCTGACAAATGAACTTACTTCGTATCTCTGGTCTGGTCCCAGGTGTTCCGGCTAAAAGATTCCCCAGAGAGCCGGAGCACCTTAAGAAGGTTCCAGGAGGGACCATTGTGTGTGGAGCAGGAGGGGTGTTTGATTTAAATGTTGTGCTAAATTAGATGTTTGTTTTAATATAGATATCGTTAACTTAATAAAACATATATATTTGGTAGAGGTAATGAAATATTTTTACATTGTTAGATTTGTAATGTATAGTGTGGAAGAATAAAATTGTTGTTTTTAAGAACTTTCCTGTGCTGCAGAATAGGCTGGGACTTAATCATCTGTCGGCCTATAAAAGCTGCTCGGCTGCATTGTTGGGGAAGAGTGCTGCATGATGTGAGCTATGTTTGGAGCGCTGCACATGGTTTAACCTTGTTTTTGCCTATTTCTTTGTAAATACTTTTCTACTTGGAAGTCATTAATAAATACACTTTGGTCTGCACCTGGAAACGTGGCCTTAGCTCTACTCTGTTCCTACAACCGCTTAAATGAAACGGCCTACCTATGACACGCAGGAAAGGACAAAGAGCATATTTATGTGTTTGTTTTGTGTGTTTTTGTCATTTGTTGCCGTTATGTGTTTTTTCAATCATTTAGCACTTTTTTTTTTTTTTTTTTTGTTACTTTGTGTATTTTTGTTTACAATCTGTGCATTTCTTTTGTTTTGTGTGTTTTTAGATATCCTTTTTTAGAGGTGTCCCGATCCGATATTGATATCGGTCCAATATCAGTCAGAAAACAATTATCGGATTTTATCGGACTGCATCTAAAATCACAGATATAAGCTATCCGATAAAATTTTCCACTCCAGCACTTCTATCCATAGGTGACTGTGTTTCACAGTCCAACAACGTAAACTACTGTTGCTGACTATTGTTCTCTGTTTTGAGTAACATCACTTGATCAAACTTTTTCTAACATTCCACACTACAAAATAAGTAATAAAAGTATGTATCATTTGCAGTGTTGTGCTAGTTACTGAGAAAAAGTAACTAGTTACCGTTACTAGTTACTTCATTCACAAAGTTACTATTTTGATTACTTACCCCAAAAAGTAATGCATTACTAGAAAAAGTATCTTTTGAGTTACTTAGAATTAAAGAATGTAACATTTTTTTTTGGTCATTTATGTCCGTAAAGCTTCATATCAGAGCTGTAATAATATAATAATCCACTGTTGATCAACTGTGCCCCTGTATTGACATTATTTTGGATAAAAGCCTCTGATAAATGAAATGTTATTGTATCCAACCATACAGTTTATAATCATTTATATTCACTGTACTAAACGTTGCTCAGTATTAATCTTTACAAACACCAATCTGACTGAAACACTAAGTATTCTTTCAATAGCAGTTTATTTATCTGAGACCAGCAGAAACTGAAAATGTTACAAGTAATGGTGAAATAAATAAAACACAAAACAACCTGAATATTATTCAGAATCAAAGATCAAAATGTAAAGTGTCTTTAGCATCATAAAACAGTTGTTTAGCCTTAGAATGTTCCCTTACAGCTTAAGTACAAAAACTAGCAATAATGTTCAACATAAACACAAAAAACCTTCTAAAATAAATAAATGAAAGCAATCTGAATAACATTCGGAATAAATTTTGACCAACTCTGCTTTACAAAACCTGCTATAAAACAACTATAAATGATGTGCATATAAAGCAGAAAACAGCTGAGCAAAATGCACATTCTGCTGCTAAAAATGCTTATAAAAATAAATGTGGAAAAACAAATTCACAGCATTTTTCTCTGCTACACAATGCTAAACATATCAGGCTAATGAGCTGCTGTTAGCAGTGACTCAGCAGAAGCGACAGACTTCTTATTTACAACAACATACAGTGCAATAGTTTGGCTGACCTGTCATAGTTTGTTAAAATCCATACGCTGTTGTTTCGGTGCAGAGGTTTCCCTCACGTCCACCAATGCAGCGTTAGCTTAGCTTCACCGGTGCATCATTTTGGAGACAAATGAGTAAAATAATACGCGTATTTCCACTTTGAGAAGCTCGTCCTGCTCTCGCATTGACTCGCCATGATTGGCGCCCGTGATGTAAACAGAGACACGCTGACAATGTTTCTGCTGTTTTATCGTGTTTGGCACGGCGTCCCGCAAAAAAATGTAGCGCCACTGTAAACAGGACGTACACTGCAGCTAGCAAAGTAACGGACAAACGTGCCATATTGTAACGTAACTGCGTTATTTCTTTAAAAAATATTGCGTTACAGTGCTAGTTACTGTCAAATGTAACACTGGTGATTTGTGCTGATATCAGTATCGGCCGATACGCAAAACTACAATATCGGTATCATATCCGAAGTGATAAAGTTGTATCGTGACATCCCTATCCTTTCGTGCATTGTGCTGGGTTTTATATTCCTTTCAACTTAAATGTATATATTTGAGGGATTTGTTTTGAGGGCCACACAAAATTAGACCAAGGGCTGCCATTTGCCCATGTCTGGTATAGATTATTAAAGTGTATTAATTGAAAGTCACTTTTCATGTTTTTTTAAAAATAGATCTTTGCATTTTATATGCATTAACATATATTGTATACTCGATATTTGTACATTTCCTTGTGTTGCTTCCTCACAAAGTCCAAAACATGTCAGAATATGTAATTGCACCAATGGGGAGTAAGTGTAGTACTGTTCCTGAGTTACCTCGTGTATGAAATGTACCGTACAACTAGATGTGCCTTGTCTTGTATAGTACCAGTATGGGTATATGGATGGATGGATGGGTAAGGTTATATGTGCAGTTTGGTTGTTGGTTTCTCAAATTTTATCCCAAGACTCAGACTGATATTAAATGACCCATTTCTTCTTACTGTTATTTGTCAATTTAGGATCTTTATTTGCTGTTTCCCTGAAGAAAGTGCTCATGAATGAATTTCAAAGAAGGAAGTGTTCCTATTATCTCAGGGTATGACAACTCCTATTCACTCCTATTATTCAGCCTGAATGCGGTGATAGGATTAACATAAAGGGTGTCTGCTGTCACAGACATTTGTTTTATTCCAATGTGCTCCCAGAATCCTGAAATGGCAACTATTGACTGAAATAATACCCCGCATAACGGATATTTCTCTAAAGTATGTTGTATGTTGAAATATTTCAGGCCTCTATGTAGCGCTATAACTTTGCTACTGAAACATAGCAACTCACATAAAACAGACATGGGATACTGGGGGCCACACATATGACCCTTTTGTCAAATTGTATGCAGCCCTCTAACTAATCACACAAAATTACTCAAAAAACTCACAAAATGAATGAAAAAAAAAACAGAAAAATACACAAAAAGGACAACAATACACAACACTGCACTAAAAACACAAAAGTCCAGTACAAATAAACAACTTAATAATATGCAAAATACACAAAATGACACATAAAATACAAATACATCAAATTAAAGAGAAATATACTACATGACAAAAAAATATGCAAATTGACTCCTAAACCCCCAGAAAAACAAAAAACACTATTCATTACTCTTATAAGACGGGTTTGGTATGGTGTCCTAATGGCATATTTATTAAACATTGGGAACTTTAGAACAAATGTTGTGTATGTTCTTGTACATAAATGACAAGTGCATTTATTTTTATTTCAATTTGGAGGTGCATCGGTCTGTAGCTGTACGCAAAATAAATATATCACATTTATTGAATGGTTCATGCATCAAGGCAACAATCCACAACCCTATAGTCCTGTATATATGCTGCTCTACACTTGTCGTAACTTGTGTCGTGTTAGATTCCAGTCTCTCACTATAAAATAGATTACATTTGTGTAAGAATATTTTTTAAATCAGTAAAGATTTTATGCTGTAAATGATTCAGTGTTGATTCAGCTGCTCCTTTAGTGACAGAGGAACTAATCATAATATACTGTACATAATCATTCCTTTAGGAGCTGCGCAAGGAATGAGGTGAATGTATTTGAAAAATCTAGCCCATGTCTTAATGTACTCAAGGTATTGAATGTATATTTCTGTTTGGGACCCCCTGCTCTATAGTGTGTCCGGACCTTACCTGTACTAGACATATTTGATTTATATATTTCCAATAAAAAAACTTTTTTAATGAAACATTTTTCATTAGCTCCTACATTCTGTCTTTGATTTTTCTCTTTATTTGCATTTTTGTTGTGCTTATATTAAACTTTTCTTCAATATTTATATTGTTTTTTTTATTCATGTAACAATTAAAGATGTTACAGAGTATTTTTGCAGTGATTATTGTTAACTATTCTTTATTAAATCTTTTTTTATTTGTATTACTGTAATAGCTAAAGATGTGTGTTTGTGGCATTTTTTAGCTGTTATTGTAACTCCTGTTGCAAGAACGAGCAAAAGAGACTCAACGGATGAGATGGAGAAGATACTCTAGTGATTCCGAGAGGGAAAATCTGCATATAGAGCGTGCAGCGCTAACATGATAGCACATTCAGCGCTGATGCATCACTACCAGTCCAGTAAAGGAGAAAAGATGGTAGTATTCCTTTGTTAAGAAGGGTTATTTATTTAATACCTGCAGCTGCTTCACTAGGACTTGTGACGTAGTTCCCTGATTAAACTGGTGGGACAATACAGTATATCGTGCAACAAGATATTGCAATATTAAAACTTTACAAAATACATCATGGATGGTAATCGTGATTGTCACAAACGAGTGTGTCTTTCACCTGCAGGAGACAGAGTCAATGTCCAAATATGCTCAACTGCTGCCAGGACATTTACAATGTAAATCAGAATTACAATCAGAAATACTTTATTTACCCCAGAGGGAAACGACTTGCGTTACAGAGGCTCAAGAAATATTACTAATAAAAAGAATAAAAACTAAACAAAAAAAGAAAGGAAGAGAAAGAAAACCGTGCAAAATCAAGTAGACTATTAATAAAATAAGGATTAAATACAAGTGCACATATGACAGTGTACAAAAATAAAAAAATAAATAATAATTATAAAAATTGTACAAATATAATACAGATATATACATCAATCAAAGCTGTCAGGTTACAGTGGTGAATTGTGCTAATATTGTTCAAAATGGCATGTGTAGACTGTTCCAGTTTAATGTTTTTAAATGCTTGTTATGCGAAGTTCATACAAATAGGATTTTTTTTTTTTTTTTTTGTAATCTAATGATGAAGAGATGATTTGGATTTAATTTTAGACTGGCATGAATCATCAGTCTGTTTTTGTCTTTTATTTGCAGAGTTGGACTTTTTGCACTTTAAATAAGAAAAAAGTCTTATTTATATTATTGTTTATTTTATTATTTTATAGCTTTACTGATTTGAAAAGGTCACATCCAGAGTATATGTCAGTATGCCCAGAGTTAAAGACATAAAAGTGTGGTTACTTTTGAAACTGCAATTTTGTTGCTGTTGTTGTTGTATTTACCTTTTAAATTATAGTCTCGTAATGTTATCGTGAGCCCAATATCGTAAATCTTCTTGTGAACTTTGTGTATCGTCCCACCCCTATAGCCTTAATATGATCTTTTGAATGATCGTGCTTGCAAATAACGTTCACTTCAGTTCAGGTACCCTTTAATAGTATTTTTACTGTATGATTGATGTCCTTTCTATACTTTTTATCCTCCTCTAAACTCAGCAGTTGCTCCATGTCTAATTATTCAGACAAGTTTGGGGCCTCGGACCATATATTTGAGACCTCACTTCCAGAGCATGGTAGCAGTTTAATTGAAATAAAAAGTTTTTAAATGAAAGAGTTGTTCTGCTCCACAGAGGCACTAGGTGAGGCGGGATGAATGCAGACGTTCCCTCAGCAGCAGCCCCTTGCTGAGTTGGTCCCAATCATTGTTTCTCTGCAGCATTAACCACATTCCACAGAGGCAAAGCACAGCCCGTGTCCCTCCCCGCATTCCTTCTGCGCAAACGAGTCCCATGCGAAACATGCCTTTTTGCCTCTCCTTTCTGCGTCTTTGCGCACGCAGAACAACATATGGGAGATATCTAGATCACGTTTGAATATTAAGTCTACTTTTCACGCTGTTTTATTATTCTCGAATGAGAGATCTAGAAGAAAAATCAACAAGGGGAAATTCCTCCGCGCAGCGCGCCATTGACTGTAAAGACCTTTCAACTTAACAAAAACTGAAGTTGACAAACGTTTCCCTGTCGGTTCAAACTGAAAGAAAGAGTGTGTTTTTAGAGGAAAGCAGGCAAAGCAGGGAGGAGGATGCGGCCGGAGGAGGAAGTTTGCGGGAGTGTTTGCGGGTCGGAGTAGACGAGCGGCTGCACGGCGGCGTTTTGTTTTGATTTCCATGTGAAGTGCAATTATCGCCTCTCTGCTCGGCTCTGTCCTCCACCATGGAGCCCTACCAGGAGCCCTACCAGGAGCTGGGACTGCGGGCCAGCCAGCTGATGGAGGACCTTTCTCTGTACGACGGAATGTATAACCCGAGGAGAGAGCTGCTCATTAACCCCGACATGGACATGAAACCTAAGCCCATGAATGGCACCTCTGTGCTCCACCAGCAGCATCACACCGTGGAAAACTTCACGTCTGGGAATAAAGTGTACAACGCGGCTCCGGTGCGACCCGTGCACTGCCCCCGGACCGTGCCGGTGGATTTCTGCGCCCCTCAGAGGGACTCTGTGTACAGCGAGGAGGGCTGCTGCACCAAGTCCGAGGTGGCTCTGCCCTGTTACTCCGGGGCTTCAGAGAGACACCGCAGGTACTCCCTGGAGGTTCAGGGCCACAGGTACAGCACCGGTTCCACCTTTGACGGACTGCCCCTCAACAAAGCGGTGCCTCTGCCCGGCAACAGGTGCAACAGCGTCTGCATCACCAGCAGCCACGACGGCAGGTACACCGCCACCAGCCCCAGGTCCAGCCTGGCGTCCTCCCTGTCCTCACAGGACCACAGCAAGCACGCGAGCCCCAGATCGAGCATCAGCAGCCCGAGGACTAGTTTAGTGGTGCCGGGCCAGGACAGATACACCAGCCCCAGATCCAGCCTGGTCCACTGCGATGGTAACGGTGTACTCAGCCCCAGGTCCAGCTATGCAAGCACCGCCAGTGACACCAGTAAACAGTCCAGCCCCAGGACCAGCACCAGCCTCAACAGCTGTGACTGCTGCAGTAAGCCCAGCAGCAACCGGACCAGCGGCATCAGCATGGGCTACGACCAGCGGCACCCCAGCCCCAGGTCCAGCACGGCCAGCCAGTACTCCTTCACCACCAGCCCCAGGTCCAGCTACTCAGACTCCCGCTACGGTCCCGGGGTCCACCACGACCTGGAGGGCGCGATCTTGCACGCGGCCCCTCTGGCCAGTCCGCGATCCAGCATCTGCAGCCAGGACGGCAGCAATAGACCCGGGACCTCCGCCAACTGTGTGGTCAGCCCCAGGTCCAGCATCTCCAGCCACAGCTCCAGGAGCTCCCGCAGCTCCCGGGGCTCTATGAGCACCTACCCGGAGCTCCAGCTGCCGTCCCCCCGCTCATCCATGCTGGGGAGCGGTTTACCCGAGGACACACTGCTGCAGGACTTTGGAGACTCCAACGGGATCCAGGTTCGGATCCATCACCAGGGACTGTCTGCTGTACTGGAGCCCCAGCAGCAGCAGCAGCAGAGCGGGGGCACCGTGGAGATGAGCTTTGGCTTCGGGATCCCTTCTAAAGCAGTGAGCTCCAGTCAGAGGTTCAAGCTGCCCTACCAGGTGAACCCCAGCAGAGAGAGTGGACCCAGCCAGGCGGAGAAGAGGCTGGAGGCCCTCACCTTAGAGCTGGAGAAAGAGTTAGAGATGCACATGAAGAAGGAATACTTCGGTACGTTTAACACACACACACACACACACACACACGCACACACACACACACACACACACACACACACACACACACACACACACACACACACACACACACACACACACACACACACACACACACACACTTTTAGGTGTCTGTCACTATCATTAAAAAACTCAATAAAATGTAAAGTTATTCAATAGCCATTATTTAAACCATCATTCATATAAATTAGAACAAGATTTAATCTACACTTGATTATTTGAAAATTAGGACATTTTATTATTAAAATGTGTTCAATATTCTCAGTGATAGATTGGTTTATATTATAACTGGAGCAGGGTATCGATTAGTGCTGGGCAATATATTGTGATTCAAGGTGTATCGAGTTTTTTTATTTTGGCGATATATAAAATGACAGTATCGCCTATAGGATCATATATCTTTTTTTTTTTTTAAACTATTTTGATTTATACAGTCCTATAGTACAAATCACATCATACAATTATTTAATATTATTCATAGAATACAGTCAAATAATGTCCTTTACAATGTTTTCCTTATTTCCAAGATATATATTTTATAGCTTATTTTGTATTAAGATACTCTTTTTAGGAGTCTCTGCTTTTGCTACTTCTCAGAACAGCATGTTCTGTAGCCATATTATAGAACTCACTCACATGTGCTGTCCCTTACAGGAGAAAAAGCCAAAAGTGGCTCATATTGTGCAGCTGTTTGTTAATAAATGTGCCTGGGTGGAGTTTTTGATCAGCAAATTTAACCCAGAATTGTCTTCCTGGTAATACTTTGTTGAGTTAAAAATACTGAGATTAATATCATATAATGCTGTTTTAAGAAAAAAAACATTGAGATATTTGAAGGGCTTGATTACATTTGATTCTCGATTAAATTCTATTTTCAATTCGGTTAAGGATTGTTGCTGTATCAATTCGACATTAGCATGGAAGATATTCTCAGTGATCTAATGCTGTAAATAATAGGTAGTAACTCTAATCTATCTTGGTGCTACATTACAAATATTCATGTTTGTGCCCACAGCACTTCATAATACATGGTGAAAAAGATGTATTAACTGTTAGATTCTAGCATTACATGAATTGATATCAAGCCATTCAAATAAAAATAGAATCATCATTGTTTTATTTACCATAATCATTGCATTTGCACAGTACACGTTTTAAAAATATTTTATTCCATTGTATATTTAATATACTATTATATTATTTACAGTGTAATAAATTAGGATTGTTAACCTTATTACACACATCTAGTCATTTAGAAATGATTTATATCATATTTTCAGGTATTCATTGGTTTTTTGCTCTGCAATTGACCCCGATCAGAGAAGTAGTGAGTTTTGTTGTGCATGTCAAACATTTGGAGATATAATAGCTGTGAGGCCCGTTGTAGTGGTGAACAGGGGATGGGGCAGGTAATGCCTTTCTACACAATACAGCTCTCTTGTATGTCTTGGAATTTGACCTGATAACCCTTACAAACTTTCTCCTCTAACCTTGCCCGTATGCTGTCGAGATAGTGAGCATGTGAATAAGAATGTGAATACAAAGGTCAAGTAATTGAAAATGAACCATTTTTCACATAATTTGCCTAATAGTTTTATATTAACACTTAGTTGGTTAATAATCCTATCTGTACAGAACACATACACCACACTCACCAATACTGGGGGAACCAAAGGAATAAAGATTTTGTGTTCAGAATTCAACTATGTACAGTAGATCAGATATGAACAACTGGTGGCCAACAGAAAACCAGATAAAATAACAAAAATACACAAAATAACAAAAAAAAATCACAAAACAGCAACAAAAACACACAAAATGACTTTAAAAACTTACTTAAAGACAACAAAAACACACAAAACATCCACATAAACACATATAATAACAAAGAAAATAAACAAAACAGAAATAAACTGAAATGACAGAAAAATATACAAAATACATTTTTTTTATTTTCCTGTATTAATGCTCAGATTGGTTATTATTCTAAATACTGACCTGAATGTTGATAATGTGGCCCTCGAATCAGACAATCACATTTTTGTGGCTCCTGCTGTGATAAAAGTCGCTCATTCTTGCAGTAGATTTTGAAGGACAGGATGGAATTGCATTTGTCTTTAGTGTATTAGGAGTGGGGACCACTGTAATCTTTATATATAATTCAAAAAAATATGTCAACTGACAATTTCTCCTTGGTGATGCTGTGCACCAGTAGCAGTGCTGTCTGCTGGGCTAAATGCACTTTAGGGAATAATAATTATTGAATTATCTGCTAGAAACAGAAGGCAATCATCATTCAGGTTCCAACACATTTAAAGTTGTGCAGTTAAGTCATTAAGAAGTCAAACAAAACTGTGACCTGATACACGCTGACATAAGGATGGGTTCTTTTAAGTCCATTCAAGGCTGTCTCCATAGCAACATCTGAGCAAATATGTAATGGTAGGTGCAGGAAATGGCATGTTTAACCTAGTCTGTGTTGACAAGTACCTACTGATAAGAGTTGCTGACAGCTGAAGGGATGCTAGTTTCCTGCTCTGATGTGGTACACTACACTAGGTCTGTTTGCTGATGCTGGAGCTCTGGTAGAGGCTGCTTTGTGGGGACGTGCTGGTGGTTGTCTTGATGTTTCCAGAGCATGGCACCACGTCCCTTTGGTGCAGCTTGTATGACCATGCTGTGGGAGTCCACGTAGGGATGAGGGTTTCCCACTGGTTCTACAGCTCGACTGAAACTTACTGTGAGGCATGAAAATGCATACAGGTCATGTCATGGTATAATATGATCATAATCATTTGTTTAGCGGCTCTGTGACTATGTCAGTGATAAACATTGGTGCCATGGAACGCCGTCCGAGGAAGTTGCTGTGTATGTTTTGAATTAGCAACTAGACAAATGATTGCTGCAAAGTAACAGTGGTTGACTTTGTATCCTGGGCACTTGCTCAGAGCGATGCTGAGACAGCTGCAGATTTGTTCCAGAGCCAGGCCAATAGAGACGGACAGGAGTGAGAAGTGAGAAGCAGGAGAGAGAACAAAGAAGGGAAGTCAGAAAGGAAATAGAGAAGAAAACAGTTAGTCTCTCCTCTTTGTGGACCAATGGAAATAGCATTGTTTCTGTAGCAACAGTGGAGTTTTTATTTCCCTTCTTTTTCCTTCTTCTTTGGCGACGGGGAGGACCAGCATGACCAGCCAGAGTCCTACACGGCCCACTCTACTGCTGGCCAGCCGGTCCCTGTGTGGCCTCTGTTTGTTGTGGTGGCTAAAGAGCTGTGAATCAACAGCTGGCTCGACACAGGCAGCAGACTGAGGCCCCGCCCACTGCGCTGCCTGCCTCCCCACCACCTACACCCCACCCGGACTCCCCCCGCAAAGCCCTCCTTCATTAACCAGACGGTGGGGAGTCGGGCAACGCCAGACACTTGGCACACGATCCTTGCTGGCGGGCCAGACATAGTTGGTGGGGGTCAAGTCTGATCACCTGCCCAGAATTATAATGGCAGTAGTCATGCACATGCCTGACACACACATGCTGACTTGTGGACAAGAGCACACTGTGTGCAGGCTGTACTACACTCTCCCTTTGACTCTGTGTGCACCATGAAAACACGCTGCAGCTGGCTTCTATTTGTATGAAAACCAGCAATACATTAGCCGTCTGTTGTTGTTTTAATCAATGCAGAGTAAAATTTCAAGTTGTGAAATTTGGACAAATTTGGACATTTATACTGGTGTTATTTTATTTATTTATTATCTATTTATTTATGTTTTTATTTGTTTGTAATTTGATGAAATGTTCAGGAAAAATCAGACAAAAGATATGGAGATCTGGATCAATATACATATCAATGATTCCCTATGTCCAGCTCTTTGAGCTGGCTCTACAGCACCTCCTGCTGGTGACTTTAAAGTGTGAATGTTCACAGAACCATGAGCAGAACCACTGATCCAGATAACTGAGTATCTGGCAAAAAAGATATTTGGTGCCACGGGTGGAGGTTTGTACTCTCTGAGTGCTCCAATAACCTGCACCAAGTTGATTTTAAAACACACTCCTTGGCTCTTAGACAGTAGTCTCATTATTATTATTATTATTATTATTATTATTATTATTATTATTATTATAATTATTATTGTTGTTATTAGAGGACGGTTCTGTGAAGCAGCGCTGTGATTATTAAAGAAATGTCGGAATGCAATAAAAAAAATCCTCTTTTGCTGTAGTTTTAAAGACACCACATCCTTATTATGATTAGTTTCAATGACATGCATGCACAGAGACAAAACATTTCATTTTAATTTTCACAGCAAAAAAATATTGGTTTCAATAATTACTAATAATCTGTATTGGTATTGTGTTATTTCAGATATTGCTTTCGCTTAATTTAGGCTACGAATACGTTATTTAAAATTAAATGTTTTGATTCTTAAAAGAAAAAATATCCTCGACTTTTTAGCTCATGTAAATCAATGCTTAAAGAGAGTGAGAAGAAGTATCACTGCAGTAGAAGCAATTAGTGGTAGGAGCAATTTTTGTCACTGAAAATATTTGTATTTGTGATTTTAAAAATTTACAAACTTAGCAATGAGGTTACTAGTGGTTTAAATATTTACTGCTTTGTTTTATTGGTTAGCAGTGCTAAACAGTAACAACGTCTCATTTGCTTTTACTTTCTATGGCTACTGATTCAGTTATGAACTAGCTGCACGTACAGCTGCTGTGTCTCATCTCATTACAGTGAGATGTTAAATCATCTGTTTAACAAATGTTAACCTGATACTTTGACATAAACTTTTTATATCTTTTGACGTCTTATTGATATCTTGTTTTAAGGAACGCTGATTAAACTTTAATGAAACAGACTTTGCAAGCCTTTCTCATAATTAATGCTATTTATAGGGATATGAGAGTAAGTTTTATTAATACTCTGTCAAACATATGCATATTGATGATAGCTGTATTTCCTTTCTGTTTTACTGTAATATCTGGGTTCTTACTTGTTTAAGATTCTTCATCTAGAGTTCACCTATTTAAGAAACGATTAAATAGAGTATTATTCTCACATCAATCTTATCTTTAAAAGCAAATTGAGATACACATTAATGTATCTTTAATTTGGGCATATATGCATATAAACATGCCAAGATTGAGTGCTGGCTAACCGGCCTGGTCTTTAAAATCAATGCTGGTACAACATGCAGGGCTCTACACTAACTTTTCCAGTGGTGGCACTGGGGCAACTAACTTTCTCAGTTGGTCGCGCCCTTTTTTCCTTTTTTTGAGCGTGGGTGGGGAGAGTGTACAGCATAGCCATGCATGCTGATGAATAGTTGACTTATAGGGATCATTCCATGCTAAATCCACTTTTTTAGCCCTTTAATGCATTTTGTTGTATATTTAGAGTGTTTAGAAGTACAGAAAAGTTCAAATTAGTCTCTTCAGGTGCTCTGTTGATATCTTTCTATTCTGTTTTAGTCATACTTTTCAATCTGTTTTGATTTTTCTATTCTCTATTACGTTTTTTGAACAATGACGTCACAGTATTTGCAGCGGAACTGCCAAATTAGGACATCGACTCCAGGCCCAACACTTCGAGCAAGCTGCCATTTTTATTTCTCGCTGCGATTTTGTAGTCCAAGCTCAAGGAAGGTTGTTGGATGTAGTAACCCACACGCTTCATTACACCGTCTCCCAGCATCAGAACCTTTTCAAAGTGCCTGGTTGAGTTTTATTTTGTACGGAAATGTACCCACATCTCTGGGTAAGGTCATTTTTGTGTGCGTGAAGCACTTCAAGGATGACTGCTTCGCCAGTATAAAGAAGGATTTGCCGAAAGACTTCTATCTTTGGAGACCACGAGCAGAGCACTTCGGTAAGCTGTAAATAACGCTAAAAAGTGTGATGATAAGACGTCCCTGTCATTGTTTTGTTAGCATTAGCAGTTGCACCGTCTTCATATGTTAGCGCTGTGTGCTCGCTTTATTTTCATCTCGCTCCGCAGGGTCCGACTCTGGCTCAAACATGTAAGGCTGGATGGACAAGTCTTCCGTTGTTGACATTTTGTAAATAACGTGTGAATAAAAAGTTTATGCGCTGATACATAATCGTATCTCTTCTATCAAACTACAAAAATGGCCGAACAGGGTGGAGTTGAACCGAGTGTCACCTCTGCAACCTGGAGAGGGGGCGGAGTATGAAGTGTCTCATTTGCATTTAAAGAGACCGCACCAAAACGAGTTGCTCTCAGAAGCACATCAGAAAAGGGGTAGAAAAGGGGCCTGTGGAGCTATAATAATGAGGAATTCAGACCCAAGCATTGCATTTACGCTTTATATAGACCACAACTGTATGATTTATATGTAAAAAGGAGGGATTTAAAACCATGATATGTCTCCTTTAACTGGCGTACCGTAGTTTTGTATGAAGTAAAGATTGACAATGACTTGAGATATATTTACTAAATGTTTTAATGTTTTAGTGTCAATATTAAGTTTCTCTGCAACAATCAGTGGCTGAAATAACAGGTCATTTCTTTTATATAATTTTAAAAGAAGACAACAATTTTTTCAAATGACAGTAAATCATAACGACAGGTTACATGTGTTCTGTTTTTTATTTATTTTTCAGAAATGCTGTACTTGAATTAACTTAACAGTAGCATAACCAACTTAGCATCTGCATTGCTTCACCTCATGGAATTAAATTCAGAGGGTCCAGCTCTGATAGTGGGGTCTCCTAACCCTCTTCCCCTGGTCAGGGGTCTGCAACCTTTACTCTATAAGGAACCATTTAACTTCATCTCACCTGGATTAAAGTCCTCCTGGAGCCAAAAAAAAAACCTTCTCAATGAAGACAATACAGTCTGTTAAATTATATACAGTTAAAATTATATAGAATAATGTTTGAGTTAATTTGATGTGATTTATATTGATCATGTAAATGGAAACTTAAAAGTAGTTTAAAATAAAATAAATTGACATCAAGAAATAAAACAGTATCTTGCATCTTCAAATTCTTATGTATCTCAGTTTACATGAACACAATGTTATATAGAAGATTTTTTTTTTTTAGTTAATGTATTTGAAAGGCCACAAAAAGTAACTTGAATTTGATAACACATGATCATGTGATCAACACATGCTAATTACTCATTTCTTGCCACACATAAAACATGCATATTTAACTTGCACATTGGTGGTTAAATTAATCTGTTCCCACACAATTAAAATCTTTTGTTGGTTTAGTTATTTTACCAGGGATTTAAAACTTAAGGTTAGTCACAGGTGCTTGTCATTAATCATTAATAGCCTCTGTAAAAAAACGTGTATATATATATATATATATATATAGCCATTGCAAAAGAGTCAAAGGGCCACATTAGGCCCCATAGTCGCAGGTTGCAGACCCCTGCCCTGGGAGAACTACAACTGAACATTAGTTCTGGTCCCTCCATGCTGGTTCTGATGAGCGTGTACGCTCTATCGCTGAGCTCTGCACGATCTTCCTTTTTACTGCTGCTCTCAATGTTAGCATGCTCTCAGTGAAGAACTTGTTATTCCTGGCTCCGTTTGCGGACCACGCGCACTCCAAAGGAGCACATTGGTGTTTATACTTAGCATATTCACCGTTGCATTACCCGCAGCAAAGTTGCGTGAGCGTGCACCGTCTCTTCACCCGCAGCACTGCGGTCAAGCCAGCCTCCACTCCGAAAATCCTCAGTCAACCTAGCCACCAGCCAATTTGCAGTGCCTGTTTACAGACGGTTTTATGGTAATCCAGCAGCGCAGAGAGAGAGAAAGAGAAAGTGAAGTGCACTCTGTGGGACGTGACGAAGCGTTCAGCCGCTCCATATAAAATAGCGTCACCCTATACGAACTCGCACGGATGCGACCAAATAAAATTTTCTCTCGCACAGGCTAAAAAAATACTCGCATATGTGACCATTTTGGTCACAGTCTCAAGCCCTGAACATGCTAGGGCTGAGCAATTTTAAGAAAAGATCTAATTGTGATATTTCTGGCTGATATTGTGATTTTAGTTTGATTCAAATAAAGTTTTAGTGTGATATTCACAATGTACAGTAACATTTACAAACATGACAGAAAAATACCAGCATCCATCAAAACATTCAAAGCAACCAAATGTATTTATAAATAAAAAACATGCACCAATGGCATTTATTACAACTGGAAAAACTAGAAGAGCTATCTTTTTCTCTTCATGCTCGCTGCCATGTTGCGCAAAGTCATATGAGATGTTGTGACTAGGTCTGCATGACAATGGCCAAAAATAACAGTCATGATTACTTTGATCAATATTGTAATCATGATTATAATCACAATTATTTATCATGTCAGGGAAAAATCTGTGCTTTTATTGCACTGCTTAATATATATTTATATATTTGTGAAGAGTTTACTGTGCAAAATGAAATTTCAGATACTAAAAACAAAATAAAATGATCCCAAGAATTTAAAATGTACCAAAGGCTAACTGAATAAGTACATGATGAGTGTGTTATCATGAAATGCAACTCATTGGAATAACAATTACAGCTTGCAGCTCTAATCAGTCCACCAAGTGACTCAAAGCATAGACATTATATACGTAGATGCCGCATCGACTGCTGCAGCGCTCTAGAGCGGTGCGTCTACAGGGCGGCCATCTTGAACCGGTGGCAATTGCTCCTACAGTGCATTACATCGATAGAGGAATGATGTGCTTACACAGTTAAAGTTGTCATAAGTCACTTAGTTCTCAAGCAATTTTCACGGGGGTTTGTTTGTAACAAACATATTATATTGGGTCAATATGTGGACTTTTTTCATTATCGGACGATTTTTTTAGTTATTTTATTTAAAATTAAAAAAAAAATATTTTTTATTTCTCACTTTAGAGTAGCCAATAAAGGTAAAAAGAAAGAACACAAACATCTAATATGAATATACAACAACAACAAAAAAGTAATAATAGCATGTGCATGGGAGAGGTAGAAGCCAATAGGCTTACAAATAAAAAGTCGATATAATAGGATAAGTATATAATATAATAGTGCCTGATCAAATATCCTCATTATATTATATCCTTAATAGGATAAGGATTTTAGTTTTATTTGGTTGTGTACGGGTATATTTAAAGTTCAATAAATGTAGTTCTATTGGTGTTTTTAAGTTTAATTTCAAATGTGTACATTTAAATAATATGAGTGTTTCAATTGTCTTTCATAATCAATGTGCTTTAAAATAAAAGTATATTGGCTTCCAAAATCGGCTTTGCGGCCATTGACTGAATTAACAACAAAAAAAATAATCGGTGTCTTTTCTGCATTGGTCTTTGAAAATCCCATATCAGTCGACCTCTAATAGATCGACATAAATAGAACAAAAGGAACCCAGAAAACGTTCAGATGTGCTCAGGTTTTTATTGCCAAGATTGCTTAAGGCTATTCATTTCATTTTACAATTATTCTTATTAATGTATAATTGTACTACTACTGTATTATTGTTATTGCTAGTCTTACAAATATCATTATATTCTCATATTATTTTTTATTATTAATATTTTATATTATAGTTCCTGGTATTCTCATTGCATTATTATTATTGTTATTGCTATTATTATTATTATTATTATTATTATTATTATTATTATTATTATTATACTATATTATTATATCACCTTATTATTATTATTATTATTATTATTATTATTATTATTATTATTATTGTTATTATTGTTTTATTATTAATGTTTTTGTTTTTATTATTGTATTATAGTTACTGGTTTAATATTATGTTATTATTATTATTATTATAACCATTACTATTATTACTGTCACTATTAATGTTATATTCCTATCATCATTATCTTTATTATTATTGTAGCCAAAGAACTGAAATATTCAAGGAACTAGAACATAAACATTCCTCACAGAAAACTGTCTACCACAGTAGTTAGTATTTGACTTCCTGTCTCAGCCGGACAATTTGTCCTGTCCTGTTTAAGTGTTCACTGCAGAGCACGGATCTCTCAGTTGCCATAAAACCTTCCTGTTTCACTGCCCGTTCCCATTGTCTCCTTAAACCACTGTCTTTATGAAACCTTAAACATGTAACCAATGTATCCAGAGATAAAGAAATGACTACAACAAAAAATAATTCCATCATTAATTAGGCCTATTATTAGCTCTAATAGATGCTGTATTCTTTTAACCCATCAATTACTGGAGAAAGTCTGTTTTTTTTTCTGTGTAACAGGCTGTTGCTAGGAACACTAGATTAATAACATCGATGGTTCTGTCCATCCTGTCTACGTTTATTTCACTGTACCTATAACAACCTGCTAACAATATATTATCCCTTACATGTCCATGCACCGTTGCCTCCACCAGCACTGTTCCAAGATGGCGGCGCTGTAGACGTGTCCCTCCACAGTCGATGCGGCGTCTACATATATTATGGCCATTTCTCAATCTGTGTACTTGTGCGGACTTGTGTGCTCGTGAAACGCCATCACGCACAGCCCAAGTCCTGTTTCAATTCAATGTCCGCTTCTCAGCAAGTCTGCTGTAAATCCCCGGATGAGAACTTGCGCCGCCCATTTTACCAAGCATGCATCAGAGGAGACTTGTGCGTACTCCGTCAGCCATATTTCCCAGCATGCATTTTGAACAAGTGCATGATTTCAAAGGTGACGACGGAGGAGGATAAGCTGCACATGTGTAAGTTACAAAAAATGCATTGAGCAGCATATTGAACATAATAATAATAATGATAATAATAATAATAATAATAATAATAATAATAATAATAATATTGCATTAGATTAGGAGTTTAATTTCACACCTGAAGTGGGGCAGATTCTGTTTTGTCCTAAAGAAAATATTTTCAGGACAGAATTTTGTTTTTCTTTTAAAATGTATTACCTAAAACATGTCATTATTGAGAATTAAAAAAACGGAGAATTACTTACTATTATTTTTTATTATCAATATTATTAATAATACTATTCTTGTTGTTTGTGGGCCTAAATTATTTTCAAAATCTATCCTGAAATATTTTATTTATTAGTTTTTTAGCTTATTTAGATTAATTATTATGAATTCAATACCTTAAAAA
The DNA here is from genome assembly GCF_900634775.1 of Gouania willdenowi. Lineage (NCBI taxonomy): Eukaryota > Metazoa > Chordata > Actinopteri > Blenniiformes > Gobiesocidae > Gouania > Gouania willdenowi. The sequence continues at coordinate 13,625,531 of NC_041046.1, read as the reverse complement.
TGTAATTATTAAGTAAGAATTCAATACTTTATTTTGATATAAAATATTTTATTATTGTTGTAATACATAAAATGTTCATAGAATCTGTTCAGAAATTTATTATTTGTCACCAAGTTTTATTGGTTTACAAAATAATTAATACTTACAAACATGTCATGTACTAAGTGATACATATTATTTTCTTTGATGTCTACAGTGGAGCACACATACTCCATTCCACAATGTCAGGAAGTTTGCTTTGTCCCAGAACAACGAGTATGCGAAGTTCGCGCTTGCGCACCCCGCAAGTCCGTTTTTCAAGTCTGGTCCCACGAGTTCACAAGTACGGAGTATGCATACTTAGAATTGAGAAACGGCCTATGTCTATGACTCAAGGCTCCTGTTGCAGAGTCTCTTACTTGTTATTTAGGCAGCTTAATGAAGCCTTAACCGTGCGTTTCGCCCCCTGGTGGTAGGCTGACTACGAGTTGAGAAAGTGCCTGATTAGATATGTAGCAGAGCCTGCATTTTAAATGTAAATATTGCAGACAATCAGCTTAATTTAATGGTATTTTTCATTAATCAGGAAGCCTAACAAGGTGACCAGTAGATAGGAAAGAAGTTAGATGATAGATATTTGATTTTACTGTATTTTACAGTTGATTTAAGACTCATCATTATAAGAGATGCTAACAATGCTAGCAGAAAGCTAACACAAGAAGGTTAACTTTTATTATGAAATTTAATTGAGCTTCAGTAATTGAGAACATAATTGTAATTGACTTTCTGAGGATCAGAAATAATTGTAATTAAATTGTAATTGGGAAAAATGCTGGTCACTGTAATCGTAATTGAATTGTAATTGAACATGGGTAATTGAAAACGTAATTGTAACTGAAAAATGTAATTAACCCCAACCCTGGTCACAACCTACTATGTAGTGGCTGTAATCCTGTGACCCAACTAAATAATAATAAATTGGTTGTGTTGGTGCTGGATTTTCTGGTGCACGCCTGCAGCCTCACACCTGTAACACTTCCAAATGACCGACTGTTCTTCTTGACGGTCAAATCTCCTAACTCCGCTTCTGGTTCCAATGAAGCTGTTTTGAAACATGTTACCACGAGGAACAGGTAAATACCAGTGGGCGTGCACTGTCGCAGTTCCCACTTAACGTTCTTGAAGCCAAACTACGGCGCTCAGGGGCACTTAAAATTTGCAAATTTGACGTCATTTGGAGCCAGAGTCTACGCAGTAGGGTCTGGCAGGAGGAGCCCTAGTAGCATGCCCTTTTTGCGTACTGCCCAATCATCGGCTGTCAATCATCATCATATATGACATCAAATTCTGTTTTTCAACCGAAATAACTTATTTAAAACAAACTTCACAGAAAAATGAGCACTTGAACACAATCTAGGATGATAATAACTAATGATCAAAATAGAGTTTAGGTTTGGAAAAAAAGGTAACATTTTATATTTGGGAACACCTATTAACCATTAATTAGTTGCTTATTAGCATGAGTAACATATCGGCGCTTAATTAGTCATTATTAAGTAGTTATTAATGCATTATTAAGTACTTGTTAATGCCTTAGTCTCGCTGTCTAACTTACTAGGATACTTACTACTAATAAGTAATAATTATGAGGTTATTGAGGGAAAACTCTTAGTTAATGGCTTACTGGTTGTATAATAAGGCCATGCAGAATAAGGCATTAATAAGTACTTAATAATGACTAATTAAGAGTCAATATGTTACTAATTTTCATGCTAATAAGCAACTGATTAAAGGTTAATAGGTGTTCCCTAATATAAAGTCTTACCAAAAAAGATTATGTGACGAGTATTTTAACTTTACAGTTTGACCAACATCCCTTCTGTTAACATTGAGGAGGCGGGGTTTGTGACGTATACTGCAGCCAGTCAGCAGAGGGAGCTCAAAAAATAAAGCTTCACTTCCTCGTGAGCGTGCGTCGTTCATTCTTTTTACAGTGTTTGGTAAATACTGATTGGTTAGCATGACCTGTCCTCCAGTAGCATACCACTGGCAGGAAGGTAAGGACACAGGATTGTGTAAAATAGATTATTATAGATCCTGGGTCATCCAGGAGTGCTGCACAAAACCACAGCTTTGACAATTTCTTTAAAACATGCTACACATTTAATGACGTACAGGGATATAGAAGGAGGGATGTGTTTTCATGAGTGAATGTATTGTTTTCATGCCAGTACTAAAATCCATATGTTATGAAATCAGCTCATGTAAGTTTCAGCAACCATAAAGTTTTCCCCGAAGTCCACTGATGTGGTCATAACATTTTCCTCCAACAGGACACTTTAGAATCCTATGCACGCATTAAGACTTGTAAAAACCACTGATCTAATGTAAATTCCTAGTTTTTAGATAGTTTATAGGCAAGGCAATGGAGCCAGCATACTGTGTGTGTGTATATTTAGATTTTATTAAACAGGCATGTAGCTGCAGTCAGAGCGTCTGCAGTGGAATCAATGAGGCTGCATGAATAAATCAGCTTGTTGCTGGGTTGGGAGACAAAGCCAGTGTGTTATGTTATTTTATCATTAGCGTACACATTATTAATGCAGCCTGAGTCAGGTAAACACAGTCTGTTTTGTTGTTGTTATACAACAGTTTATTGGATATGAAATTAAAGTGGAGCATCAGAGGAAAGACAACACGTCTCATAGTCATCATGTCTGTCTTTAATTATTGTCATTAGGTGTGTGACAAACATCATTTTCACGATATATCGCCATTTTTTGGATGCCGATTTTTTGTTTTTTTAATTAAAAATGTATTTATTTTTATTCATTTTTTGGGATATTTGATCAATATTTTGCAATGGTTACTGTATGCACTTGATTTTGTGATGGCAGTATGAAATGCCTGCAATATTCATGTATGCACAGACATTTTATTTTCAGATAATCTGTTCAGATCAGTGTTTAAACTGACTCAATAGGAGAAATTATTTTTTCTTATTTTTGTGCATTGTCAGTAACTCAGGATGATTTATCCTTAAAGTTCTCACTTACAGTTGTTAAAATGGCATCATTATGTTGTAATGGTTACTTTGAGACTTCTACACAGTAGTTTCAGTGGAAAGAAACTTGTTGCACTTTATTTTATGATGGCAGTGTGTAACACTGCATTTTCTTTTTTCAGTGAAAATGTGCAAAAACACTAATAATAAATAATAAATGAGATGTTTTGAAGCAAATAGTTTTGATTCAATTTGTCCTCTGAATGATCAATATCTTCAATATAAACAGCAACGTGATTTTTCACCTCTACGTTTAATTAACTGGGTAGAATACAGTGATATATCACGATAATATCATATAGTGACCCAAGTATTGTGATATGTATGCAACAGCCTTACCAATACTCACCCCTAATCGTCTTGTCAGGTTTTTTCCCTATCTGTGGACTGAAACACAATAATCAGTAGATTAATTCACTGGCTTTGAGACAGATGTGCAGTAAGTCAGCTGGACTGTTTGCTTTTTGGAGACAAGCGTTATTTCAGGTTGTTTATGGAAAGCTATTTTTTATTGCCCCCACATGCTATACTATTGTAGATTAATCTGCCTTTTTCTAGACAGTGTGCTGGAGCCTATCAAAACTAAAAATAGGCAGTAAAATTATGTGCAGTGTAAACAGCAAACACAGGTGATAGACAGTAGCCTTTAGGATTATGATTATGACTTTGGATGAGTCTCAAAATTCTCTAGAAAAGTATTTGAAATGTCTAACTGTATGACAGTAATAGTTTGTGTATCCTCTGTTAGATAATAATAATAATAATAGTGCTGCTGTTGTCACACTGCTCTCACACAGTTACCAGACACATTCCTAAATGCAAAGTTATTACTTCATCGAAAGAGAGACCAGTCCAGGTTTTTCATTGTTGTCAAGTTGAAAAGGAAGTTTATAGTCTTAAAGCAGAACAGAAGGAAAAGGCAGACAAAAGCCTGGTCTGAAATCAATGTAAGACACTCCTTTGAATGTTTCTGAACGGAGTGGGGACCTGGTATCAGGTGTCATGTCAGCAAACGGTGTCCTGTGTTATTTATTATGGCTGTCACTGAACCTTTTTGGATGCATCATCTTCATCAGAATGCTTTGAAGACTTTAATGAACAAATGTCCTCAGTCTATCTTTTCCACACCTGAAGTGTTATTTTACCATTGGCAGTGGGTATTAGCTGATAGTTAAGAAGTTTTAGAATGTCTTTATTAGAGTAAAAGGGCACAATCTGTCATGTGTCTGATGACGATGAAGTCTCAAATTCAAAAACCTGTATTTCCAATCTATTTCTTATCTTATTCTTAAGAACTGTGGGTATCATTCCTGCAGGTTTGTCTCACTGTGTCCAATCTTTTAAGTTTTTAACATTTTATTAAAAGCAAGATAATTGGTGAAGAATAAAGAATAAATGAACCCGCCTACACCCACTTTTAAGTCTGAGTGCCAAGAATTACGATAATGAAGCTCTAGATTATAATTTAGGTACAGTTTGGGAGAAGAAATATACACTTATGTGCTGAAACATTTTGAGGCTTTGGGGAAGAAATCTGAAGCAACGCCACAGTTTATTAAAAGAAACACACAGCAGCAGTGAAGAGATGAACAGTGTCCAGAATTCAAAAATGTTGCCAGTCATGCAGCATACCAAACACATCTAATAGGAAATATGATACGCCTGGAAAATCAAACAAGATTCCCCTCAGCAATAAGGTACGTAAATTAACAGGTTTAACCACAACAGAGGTGAATACTGTGCACAAGCAAAGCAGAAATGATTACAGATGTTTTTTAGCTGTATAACAGTAGTAGTTTAATCTTAGATCTTTATCAAGTCAATTATTTTGTGTGTCCTTGACTGTCAGTGGGAGCTGCTTTGTTTAGATATATTTACAGCAACTTGGTGTTAAGGCTGTAGAATTTACTATAAAACACTCATAATTGCTGTTATAAACGATATTATGTCGGTTTGCTGTAAGTCTTGTGAGACATTTGAAACTATTAAGGGGTTCATTACACTACTACACCTGTATTTGCTATTGGTGTGCATCTAAAACCACCATTATAAACAATCATACATATACATACAAGCAGTGTATTCCAGACTAAACCAGTGGTTATTTTGCACTTTAAAAAATATAATTTTAGGGTTTCATTGGATTCATTGAGGTTGTTTTTCAGGGTCTTGTAATTTATTTTTATGTATTTATTTATTTGATTGTAGAATATTCTTATGTTTAAGGTGAAAATGTATGTAACCCATTGGTTAAAGGTTGGGAAGGCGATTTTCAAACGCTAGCATGATTTTGAATATTCAGAGTGAGGAGTCACGTGGTGAGTTGGGTTGTTTTGGGGGGGGGGCTGAGCTCGTCAGCCATGATGGTGGTAGACACCCCCAGAATTTCAGGCATTCGCCAGAGCTTTACTTTTTGCGCATTTACGTAGAGGAATACGACAAGGAAAAAGAAGAAAAGCAATGCAAAAAGAGAAGGCGAAAGAAAAGGGACCTTACAGGGACAAACTGATACCAAGCGCAAAAAAGAGGTATTTGGAGAAGCTAGTGGACATTTGCAACATCGACCCGTACGAGCTATCTGCAGTGGAATGGCACAGAGACCTGGACCTTTTACCTCCGTGCACATACATGGACATCGTAAATTACCTAGTTTTTGGTTTAAGTTACTACACAATGCAGGAGTTCAAAAGCCACAAGTCTCTGGAAAGTTACGAGACTTTCTGCTGCGGCTGGGTCCAGGACTTGGTCATCTACAAGCCTCCAGCTGGTGAAAACAGCGTTGTACTGGCAAAAGTAAGTTTCTTCAATGTGTTTTAGTGTGTCAGAGACAAAGGCACTACAGCGTCCACAATCACGTAAGGTAACCTACACTTCCTAGCTTTAAGAGACAACTACATAAAGACATTTTAAGAGAACGTACCAGAGTGAAAATGCAGAGAACACACTCTCATCCACGGGGGTGTGCGATCGAAAGTGAGGTCCTTTCTTCTAATTGCAGCCAACCAAGCAATCCGACGTCTCCTCGTCAGGTCAGACACTTGCTCTCCTCGGTGCTGTGTCCATTTCGGTAACCTAAAAAACTGTATCTCGTTGTTCCTCCGTCTTCCATGGCTATCGTGGGAGGTATTGGAGCAGTTCTTAACGCAGCATTGACTTCCAGGCATGGTCAAACAGTGCGGAATAGCAAGTACCTCCGCTACTACCGCGTTAAAAACACATGTAAACAATCTGTTTTGCCGCGGGACTTATGCCGACATGGCGGCGGGGAGGATCGGGGGGAGGGGCTCTAGGCCGTGACGACAACTCCTCATTCTCAATAGCCTCCCTGATGGCTCCGCCTTTAACCCCCCTCCCCCCTTCCCTCTGTACTCTGTCTCACTCACATGCACGCGTGCACAGCTGCTGCAGAATAGGTGCTCAGCTCATCGCTTGTATTGTATAGAAACTAAAGTATGTTGTCTCATGTCTCATTCAGCAGTAAGTAAACAATAAACTTTACCATTATATATGTTAAAAAACATGACCAAAAACTCTGTTTGAACTCTGTCAGTGTGAGCTTGTGCATGCGAGGGATCGAGAACGAGCTGGGAGACAGGGACGCGTGATTGGTTAAAAAAAAAACGTTTTTTTTTTCCGTTGGTCGAAGTTATTACAGGTTTACAGCTGCTACAGTTGACAGATTTTCTTTGTTAATTTTTCAGAGCACAAAAAATGTTAATTTCTGACAGGACTTAAAGACAATTTCAACCAAAAACTTAAAAAGTGTATCTGGAGAAAATCACCTACCCTAGCTTTAAGAATATAGGAGTCAGTTTTTCTTAGACCTACTGTTGCTGACTATTGTTTTGTGTTTGAGCAATATAACTTGTTCAAGCTTTTTCTAAGATTCCACTACAAAATAAGAACTAAAAGTATGCACGATTTATGCTGATATCGGATCAATAATGTTATTGGCCAATAATCAAGGCTGCAATATTGGTATCATTGAAAAAGTTGCTTGGGATATTTACAAACTTTTATGTCGCCTAATACGCACCTTAATGACCACTACTGTAAGTGGTGTGGATGGTAATAAGTTGCTATGCAAAACACATGAATTGTGTGTTTTTGTGTGGGTGCACCTCAGTCTGTGTGTATGTTGGCTCTTTGGCTGTGTAGTAACTGTTGTCTGAGTTATCTTTTATCGGATCTAACGCCTCACAACCCTGATCAGTAGAAATCACAAAGATGCATTTATGCTCCACAGCTATCAACCTTTTTCTAATGTTCAATTGATATTTCCTCTATTCTATCATGGATATGAAGTCTTTTTCTTCAGAATGTGATACTATAACCACTGTTCTTTTATGTGTACAGTTTTGGACTTCTGATTGGAAATATAAACCATTTAACATCATGGACGTCAGCATGTGATCACGAGTCTGACTCTGAATATTCTGAAATGTCTGCGCATTAAAGAAATATTTTAGAGGTCGACGGATATGGGATTTTCAAAAAAAAGATGTCATTACCGATTAAACAAAAATAAAAATAAAAAATTCAGCCGATGGCCGATATCTAAAGTCGATTTGGGGCCAATATATATTTTTTAAAGCACATAGATTATGAAAGACAATTTAAACACACAAATGGTATAAATGTATATATTAGAAATTAAATTAAATACACCAATAGAACTCAACATTCATTGAACTTTAAATAAACCCGTACACAATCAAGTAAAACAAAAAGTACAGGATGGACAAGTAGCAGTAAAGCACAACAACAATATACAATGTGCAAGTAGTCGGTTTAAACTAAAGAGGGAGTGGTGGGCTGCTCGCCTGATGGGACCTTGTGAAACCTTGTGTCCTTTGGGCACTGTGACCTTGGACTCACCCCACCCAGACTTTGACCCTGCACTCACTGAGGAATGTGACTTCAGTGGAAGGTTGTCTTCTAAGAGGGAGTAAAGACTTTGTTGTCTGCTGCTGATGTGTAATAATGCTTTAATTTTCCTCTTTTAAATGTTATTTCCTTTGATTTATCTTTCCCTGAAAATAGAAGTTCATTGTGACGTCCTCTCACAGGCCAGTATGAGGCACTCCACTACATTAACTGTCAAAAGAATTATTTCATTAATTTATAACAGCTACATTATTTCATGTTATTACATTTGTGTAATTGTGACCTCCAGGGCTGAATAACTGTTCCAAGAACAATGGCATTCATTAACTCAGTGTCAGAAAAACATTTCCAACATAACAGTGTTATTTCTTAAAAATGTCTGGTGTGAAAGTGTGAAAAATGCAACTAAACTGGCTCTGATGTAAGTCACCTAAAGTGTGAACCCAGGAAGTTCAACAAGTGTGCAGATCTCATCGCCCTATATTAGACTTTTTAAGCATTGATTGGAAAAGTGAAAAAATAACTGAAAAACAATACAAGTCTTTTGCGCTTGTGTTGCTGCAGCTCAGTGCTGTAAAACTCCATAGGAAAGATGTATCTGTAATATAAATGGAAATACATTTTGGCTCTACTGTCCCACAACATGTTAGAAACAGCTTCTAGAAATCAGGGGTCAAACTTGCTACAATTTAGGGCGTGTGGGAGATATAGGTACATAACCATAGAGCATATGTGGAGATTTTTTTCATACGCAATATAAAATGGGACAAAATTGTTGATATTGAAATAGTTTCATTTTTAAGGCATCTTTTGCATTAAAGTTGCTACTTAACTCTTGCCTGTCTGCCTTTCACACAAACTCCTCCCTGCACCGCTGATCTCTTTTTTTGTTTTGCAGATGGCCAGCATGTGTCAGTGGCCACGGCCATGTTTTTTAATTTGTAATTAGTTATTCCGAATTAAATCGGAGTCAAATTGGAGTCACTTTCTGACCAGTTCTAAAACCGGGCTGTTTGAGTGGGCGTGTCTATAGACACGAACTCCACACAACAGTTGGTCTTTCTTTTGCTATTCACACACTCTTGTTAGTGTATTCAGCCAAAAACCGCAGATTACAATAAAACACATGGCTATTTAAGCGGCTTTTGTGATTGTGAAAAACACTATTTCTTGAAGTGTGTGCGCGCCGTGCAGCAACAGCAGCTTCAACAGCAAAATCAGGTGTTGCAGCTACTTCAAACGCTGACCGGAGATGCTACGTTGCTTTTTTGTCTTTTTTGTCATCATCTCATGTAGAGATTATAGGAATAGTCCATTCAAGGTGATTGTCCGCTGTTTTGTACAACCACTGCGTCGCATTGTGTCACAAACACTGTGTTGCCAGATTCGTGTTTCATGTTTGAGCTGTTCTAAATGGTGATTGGGCTGGAAATTGTCCATCTGATCTGGCAACGCTGATTCCCGATTTCTACATGTGTGACATCACAAATGTAGAAAATTTGAAACGGGGCAGTTTTCTCTGAGAACTTACACAGACCACAAACAAATGACTGGATGGTTTTATTTCACATGTTGTGTGCTGGTGGACACTCATGTGATTAAAAAAAACTGCCAAAGTAGATTTTTTATGACATGTCCCCTTTAAATCTGCTTTTGGTTTTGGGGTTGAGAAGGGTTCTGATTGGACAGGGTGCGAACGTGACATATCACGTCTATCAGGAAAAAAACTCTCAACAAACCTTTTTTTTGGCTACAAACAACATAGAAGACTATTTTGATTGTAGTTTTGAAGCAGCAGCTCAGCAAAATCATGCGGTTTCGCTTTCTTCCGTGGAGCAGAAGATAGATAGATAGATAGATAGATAGAGTAGTGGAAAAGAAAGATAGAAGTCTGTACTTTGGCCAATCAGAGCCAGCGGTTAATGCACAGGTGTTCTACCTCCACTATACAGGATGTCGAGTGAAAAATGAACTTTATAATGATCCGCGCGTCATTAGTGAAGCTCTGGTGCTTCATGTCCCGATGAAGCTGTTCCGTTTGCCGAGGTCCACGTGTGTGTAATAAGTCTGTGTGTCCGTGTGGATATCTGCATGTTTATGCTTCCATCTATCCACTATTTTCATTATATCCATGTCTTTTAAGGCTCTTATTAAATAAATAGTGTGGTGTTCGGGCAGCCATCTTGGACTATGTCGTCACCAGCGCGTCATCGCGGCAAGTCGCACATGCGCAGAACAACCGTAATTAACTTAAAGCGGAATTAAGTGTTTACAAGATAGAGGAATTATTTAATTCAGAAATAAAATCGGAATAAACCAGCCACCTAATTCGGCTTTAAATTTGCATTAGGAATTAAGTGTTTACAAGGTCAGTTTAAAAAGGATTTAACTTTTATTCTGAATTAAATAGAAATTAGAGCCAGTGTCCAATGTGCAGCAGAAAAAAAAAACAATCTGCAGAGAACACCTAATGCCAGCCCTGAGTAAAGCTTCAAGCATGACTAATCTACTAACCATTTACAACAGTTGCATAATTAACAGTACGGAGTGTGTTCAACTGCTGCTGAATCTCAGACCATGAAGTCTGTCCAGGTTCCTGCCCTGAAACAAGCCACGCTACAGAACTCACTCACACGTGCTGTCCCTAATTAGAGAAACAGCTAAATGTGGCGCAGCATTAACAAAAGCAGTGGTGCCACATGTTGATATTGTTTAGCTGGTTAATAAAAATGCTTATGTGGCATTATGTGCTCGTGACCAGTTTTGAGAAAAAGATATTGAGATACGCTAAAGGCAGAAATAATTAGGAATATTAAAGTAATGATCTTTGATCTGTCATGGTTACAGGAAGTGTCCACTCACACATGGACAACTCTGACACATGATTGATCCCAGCCTTCCTGAGCTGCCCTTAGCTACAATTATTAGGCTATTGTTTTGACACATTTACCTGTGCTTTTCTAATGTTTGCATATTTTGGCCTAATGATTTTACCTTTAATATGTCATTGCATGCTAAAATCTGTTTTTGTTTGGTTGAACCCTTCTTAAAGGCACTCATTTGTAATTACCTTAATTAAGACTTATAATGTTATTGGAAAAAGTTTTTTATTATCCTGCAAATACAGTAATAAATATTTTCATATTTATTCCACTTTACAATACTAATGTAGCCTGTGGGGTGCAGATATATCTGATTAGGATACACTGACGTCAATGATTTGATTTTAATATCCAGTTGCCAGATACAACAACATCATTTCATGAGACTTTCACCATCCAAGTGTTTTAGATTGGAGGTCATATAGAACATAATTATTGGTAAATTCTGAGGTGCATCTGTTGTTTTCCTTTGGAAAATCTACAGTTTGTCTCTTAATACATTTGTTCCTGTAAAACGGAATGTGACAGGAACACAGACGTCGTGTCTGGGCTTCCTATCCTGCCAATCCCCTTCCTCTGCTTTCTTTTTAAAGCATTTAAGTAATTAGTCAGCTTTGCTGTTAGAGCTTCTCCTCACAACGATATGATGTAACACTTGGAAACAAAAGATGCAGCATTTGACACTGAGACAGAAATCAGCAATGAAACATTCGTTTTCCATCTCCAAAATCACATTACATTTCTTACATTTTATTTTTCATGTTGGTTGTTTTATGTCACGGTTAGATGTTTTGTTTTGTTTGTAAGCCTTTTTGTTACATCATGATTACCCGCTAATTTTTGTTAGACCTCTCCCATGTCGAGAGCAGCAGTGGCAAGGTGTTTTAATATTTACTCTGTTTTTAGTGGATGATTTAGCTTGTTTAGCACTTTGACTTAGCTTCTTAATGTGTCTTTTTGTTGGGTTCCATTACCATGTATGGTCAACTTGATTGGACCAATTGTTGGGGCTCATATACTTTTAGAGAAAGTTCTGAACTCAATACTTTCTAGCTGTGATGCAGCACCTCTTTCCACCGGTGAAGTGTGTGTATTCAGCCACGTGCCTAGCAGTGATGATAACCTCTTTCAGGTTAGCACCTTATACCTACTTGTTTAGGCAGGCGTTCATCAATCCTGTCACCCAACTACCCAACTTGCTGCTAATGTGTTTTTTTTCCCTTCTTTTTTTTAGAACTCTATGTTCATGTGCAATTGAGCACTATTATATAATCCTGTAAATCACTTTGTGAGCTTTCTCTGTGAAAAGTGTTGTACAAATAAATGTTGTTACTTTCAACAGCATACCTCTTAAAAGTGATCTGCAGATTGTTACATCTCATGGACTTCCATAAAGTTAAAACGTACACACACTTTGTATCAAACTGAAGAAATTAGGCTGGTAGCTGAGTTTTGCCTTTTAAATTGTATCAATGTTTCCATCCCTAGATCGTGCTTTTACTTTCCTGTTGCAAGTTGTTGACATTACCTAAATGATGCTTTGTCTTCAACAGGTATCTGTGTCAAATGTGCGAAGGGTGTGTACGGAGCGAGCCAAGCTTGCCAGGCCATGGGGAACCTGTACCACACAAACTGCTTCACTTGCTGCTCCTGTGGTAAGTACAAATGTCACTACAGTACAGCTATAATAAAAGCCAACCTGGTTCACTGTCTAAATGAATGGGGTATGTGGCCAAATCGACAACTATCATGGGTTTTGAGACAAGTCCATATAGAGATTATAACCTTGACATGTTTCTCTTGAGTTTGTTGTCTACATCCGAAAAGTTCTATAGCATCATTTCTTTGCAGCAAATTTAAAACTGTTTCTTCTGATTTTTTATTGGCAGTGACTATCCGTACGGTTGCCGTATCAATATACCGATTCTATCCGTATGCAGGGCCTCTATTTAGCCAGTTTAGGTCGCATGACTAAGACTAAACCTTACCCTAAACCTAACCCTAACCCTAAAAATTGTTGTGATATTAGGTTATAACCTAAACTTTCGTACGTGTAGTTCGGTAACTGTACCAATAGCAATTTCTTTTTTATTTTATATAAATGATCCTCATTATGTTTGTTTTCCTGTGGAAAAAAGTTTTGACCAATAAATTCAAAGCTGCGAGAGAGTCATTGTGAAAGCATTACTCAAACATTAGCAGGTCTGAAAGTCTTTCAAAGATAGAGTTGTCTGTAGGTATGTCCATATTCCAAGTTTGGTTTGACAATAGGTTGTGGGTTTGATATTCCAAGTTGTCCTAGACGTTTCAAGTCTACACTTTTAACTTATTTTTAGCAGGTCAAGTATTCATTTGCGACTATTGACACTTGCACAATTGTCAGATTAGCACTGCATTTTTTAAAACCACCAGCAACAAGGTCAATGAAGGAATTTACCGGTAGTTTGACGCAGTGTGCACTGCTGACTACATTTTCTCTGAACAGAGCACTGAATCATTTTTACCTAAACTAAAACAGCTGCAAGTTAGCTTGCAAGTCTGATCCAGTTGATTTACAATGTAATGAGGTGCCTCAGATGTGTTTATCCTGTCAGGTGAAAGTATCACTCTTGATCCAAATGCCTGAAAGCATCATCTGACTCACTGGCTTGTTTGATGTGATGATATGTTTGTGACTAAAGGACTTCATACATCTGTGCCCGGCTGCCAGCAAAAAACTAAAAAGCTGACTTAAGTTGCCGCTTTGAGCTAAATTTGTTCTCAAGTTTAAAGTACAGTATAGATATTGTGTGTATTTTTGTGTGTGTTTTTGGATGTCTCCGTCACTCGACTCCAGGCCTGCTCTCCTGTTTCCCATGAAAACAAGGGGAAGATGTCGGGAGAAAGCTTTTTAGTCAGGATCCATTCATTTGTGCACTATACACGGATACTGATCCTGCAGCTCACCCCTCCGGCCCTGGAAGAAGTGCCTATAATTTACATGTAACCAAAGCCACATACTTTCCGATTTATTGTGTGTCGGAAGAAAGAGGGGGCCAGATTCCGAGTGTCCTGTTCCTGCAGTTGAGGGGATTGCTGTTGAAAAGTTGCCTCCGGTGTGGTAATGTTTGCAGAAACCCATTTTGATAGCTAGTGCCATCTTTTAGAGTTCATTAAGAAGTCAGGTTTTGCTCCAGAACACAGGAAATTTTAATATTTCTTGATATTTGGACTTTAAAACTAGTTTGTTTCTAAAAGAGTCATAATAGTTCATCCGTGGACTAAAAATACTCTCCAAGAATGCTTGGATTACACAGAGGAGGGGGTTTGTATCATAAAACAGCCCAATGTTGATTGTACTATTTACAGACTGCTCTTGAGAGAATTATTGTTGCGTTTATAAGCGAAAGAATGCCCACCATTAGTTAACAAGTCACTTTGGTTGTTGAAGGCTCCATGGGTTGTCCCCGCCTCTTCACATGGTTTATTGGTAACATAAACTCTGTGATGTATCATTTGACCTTGCCTGAATGGGAATGTTTTTTTCCAAGTGTTTTGAAGGCCTCTGAGAAATGTAGTTTCAAAGTGTCTGTACTTGTCATGACACAGTCCACAGATTAATCTGGGGCTGCTTTCAAAAGTCCCCTGTTTGTTGTTTTTTTGGTCTTACCCCCCTGTTTTCTCTCTCCGCTATGAGTTCGGTCCCTCCTGCAGTCTGGAGCTCCCGATCGAGGACGGGTTTGCTGAGACATTGCTTGCTGGTAGCCTTGGGCTTTGTTTAACCATGCATAATTGAGCCCTCCTCTTGGCTTACTCCCATGGTTGCACCCTTTTTTTTCATGAAATGGCCAAGAATGTTGCCCCTCCACCCCCTCCACCAGCACTTCAGTCAGCCTTCCCTGGGGGACCTCAATCAGACAGTCACAAAGTGTACTGGACCTGCTTATCAGAGGAAGCAGGCTCGGTTTGAACACACACATGTCAGAAGACAAACAATTCAAGAGATCTATGGCACTATACCTGCACTGAAAGATACTAGTCAGTTCATGTCTGCATTTTAGATTGTAGCAGTCATTTTCTGCCACTCACTTTTATTTCATTAATACTCTGTAGCAAGAACCAACTAATCTTTCTGTGCAGTTGTTGAAACTAAACGTGTCCTCTCAGGGTGAAGAATGAAAAGTCAAATAAACGTATGCTTCAGGTTAAATGAGCAGCCCGTCAGCCCCCAGGCTGATGACTCAGTCCTGTGTTACAGTAATCCAAAGCTCCCACAGCCAGCAGGCTTATATTTCTACAATCATTCACTAGCTTGGTAATTGGAGTCAGACAGATAAGACATAGGTGGAAAGCAGTCGTTAGTGTTTCGCCATTCAGTATGTTTCTATGTACATGCAATATATCTAGATAGAATCACTGATTGGACATGCTTTGTCATAGAAGATGGATGTCATACAAGAATTCCACAACAGGTCACAGGCATCATAGGTTTATGACATTGAGGTCTGTAAAGGTATAAATTAATATACAGTTTGTAGTTTATTGGTTACAGTTCATTACTGTTACAGTATTTTCTACATCTCAGAAGAGATCTAGTTTCAAACCCTAATAAAGATAATTATTTTTCTGTCATTATTTTTGCCTCGATGGTGTTTGAAACAAAGATGACTATATTGTTACATGAGGAAACATCTTACACAATACACCCTACACATACATCCATTCATCCTTCATTACCTCTGCCACGGAGGTAATATTTTCACTGGTGTTTTTTTATTTGTTTTTTTTTTTTTTTCATTTAGTAGGATTACGTCAAAAGTTCTTAACATTTTTGGATAAAAAATTTAACCAAAGGTAGACCTTATCTTATGTATGGTTCCATTCAATTTTGGAGGGGATCTTCATCTGTATGTGCTGATTCTTGATCAGTTTCAAAAAGAGAAAAATACCTGTCCCTCCTAGTTAGCGAAATAAAGAAATTCATATCTTGGTTCGTAATTGACTGGTTGTTATGAAATTTGTCTCAGTCAGTCGAGTTTCATCTGCATCAGATCGGGATTACGTTTTTCATTGCAATTTTTCAAAAAAATGGGGGTGCCTATACATTTAGACTTACTGTATGGTTATTAATTGTGATAGAAATTTCATGCAAGCCTTTAAAGTGTGAACTATCATGGTACCATGATCATGATCACTTATCCAGTAACTGACGATATCTGGCGAAGAGGAGATTTGGTGCTTGACGGAGGTTTGCGCTCTCTGATTAATCTTTTTTTATGATGCTTTACCACTGTCTGGACGACAGAAATAATTGTTCCTTGAATAATTTGAGACTCTGCAATGTCAGTCTTTCGTCAATCACCAACTTTCTGTGTTACAACATTTTTATTTAGTTTTTGATAATGCCAGAAATGCCAAGAATGAGAGTGTAGGATGTGGTGTAGAAAATCATTTATTAAAACCTTTTTACCCTTGGCAGATCATTTGTTTTTATGTCTTGTTTTGAGGAATGAAATTCAGTTTATCACAGTTTATACCCGTTTGATACTTTTCTATTGTGGTAGTAAAATGTCCCTCACATAACACAGTACTTATCTCATGTTGAAATGCAGCAGCAGGCGTTTGACCAATAGGAAGTTGACAAATACTTGCAGTTGGAATGCGACCTGATATGATGCATGCTTGTGTCAGCATTATCTAAAGGGATGTAGATAGTTCTGCTTATTACTTGCCCACGAACTTAGGGTTCAAAAGGCTTTAAAAACACATCAAGGGCTCTTAGGTGGAAGTAAAAAGTTTATGCCCTGATAACCCAATGAGTTTATTAAACATATTGAACGTTGTGAAAAGTTAGGATGCATCAACCTAAATTTTAAGCATAATCAACAGGGAAAAACCATTGGCCTTTGTATGTATGTGTGTATATATATTTATTTATTTCTGATAGTTTTCAGATGCCAATTCTAAACACACATTCAACCAATTAACAATTTAGTGTGAGTTCTATGGCCTTTATTCATTTAAAGATTAAAGATTTTAGTTTTGTGTTAAAACATTTCTTCTTGAAACTCATCTTAGATCCTTGTTTCACCCACTTCTAGTCCTATGGGAAGTTTCAGCAGTGGAAAAGGTGAGTTTGGGTGTCTGGGGTTATGACTCTGATGCATACCTTCTGCTCATGTTTCAGAAAAAGAAATCCTTTCACTCTGACTTTGCTCTAAACAGGGTTGAATCTTGACCATGACCTAAACCCAAATGATTGGGTTGTTTGTCTGTTTGGAAGAGACACAGCGAGTTGAATCAGTAGGTGACAGCTAACAGGGTTGCAGGCAAATACATTTTCAGTTACAATTATGTTTTCAATTAACCATGTTCAAATACAATTCAGTTACGATTACAGTGACCAGCATTTTTATCAATTACAATTAAATTACAAAAGTTTTTTTATTCTCAAAAAGTCAGTTACAATTATGTTCCCAATTACTAAAGTTCAATTATAAATTATAATTAATCACAATTACTGAGCCTGAGATAAAAAAAAAACCTAATAAAAGTTAAACTTCCTCTTGTGTTAGCTTTCTGTTATCCTGATAGCACACATTCATCTCGCCGATGTCGGCACGATGAATGAAATTGCATCGCCAATATTTTGGAGAGCGTTTGCTCATTGGGCAGATGACACGGAGACATCGGCGTTTGGACGATGTTTGGACGATGGATTAAAGACGCTCTGCGCGGCCTCTCTACAGCTTATATTAACCTTTATTTAGCTCGGATCATTCAGTTAGTATAAATATCTCCATATCCATAATATAATATTTACTTAAATCTGACAGGAAAATGGCAATATCACAACAACAACAAATATACTACCACTAAATAACATTATGTGTGGACAAAATAAACAGTTCATGATCATAAATGTATTTTCAGCAGCGTAGCCAAAGGAGCCCCAGCACAAAAACAGCTTCATGGAAGTGACATTTTACAGTTCTACAATTTTACAAGTGGTATCATCGATTTTGGGGGAAAAAACGCACAAAATGACGCATTAGGAGTAGAATGCCGACGCACGATCTGAGGTTGACATTGGCGAGATGTATGCATGCTATTTGGGTAGCTTCTCCTATAGTAACATAGTAACAGGTCCTAAATCAGATATAAAATACACTAGAAACAAATATCTATCATCTCATTTTTTTTCTATCTATTGGTTTCCTTGTTAGGCTTCCTAATCAATGAAAATATAGGTTTTAATAATTTTGGTGTGGACATCTGAGCAATTTTTGTGTCAGTATACCAATATCGATTTCAACGTTTTTTAAATGGTAAAATGTTGGAAAGCTCATTATGAAACATATTCAATAATTGTTAATTACATATGTGTAGAACTGTAACACGGTTCCCCAGTTTTGCGTTAAATCATACTTGACAATTTTTATCAAATTTTCATGGCAATTACAATTACAAAGTCAATTATCTAAACTCAATTACGATTGCTTTAGCAACATATTTTAAATTATGCCATAATTGTAATTGATTATCAACTATGCAATTACAATTATAATTGACCCCTATCGGTATATGTGATTCTAGAGAGTATGTTAAAGCACACTTGGGAAATGTAAAAATAAAATAAAATCCTTTGTTTCAGTTGAAGTCTGATTTCTAGAATCATAAGTGTAGGTTCATAATGTGAGTTTCAGTGTCTTACATGAAATGTAAAAGAATATCCAGATTACTTTGTAGTAGATATTTTAAAAGGGCATTGTACTTAGTGTAACATCCCTGTAATGTCCTATACTCCAAGAATGTTTCTTCCATTGTTGTTATTTATAATGACAGTGTCACCACATCATAAAAAACATGAATGTGTCAGTTGCAGAAATTATGCTGCTTCTACAAATATTTTAACCATTTAAAATGAAGCAATAAGTGATGTATAAAATAAATAAGAAAGAACATCAATAACTTGACTGGAAAGTGAACAAAAAGGTAGAGCAGTAAAAGTACAGAAGGTAAATTTGTGTCTACGTTTTTTATTTTTCTCATTTGTCTTTTTTTCCCCATCCATGCAGTGGTTACAATTCAGTGGACAATGTTTAGCGTAACACCTTGCCAGTAGACACATGGACTAACGCTTGTATCCATAGCAACTCATCCCTTTCAAATGAGTGCATTAGCAGAACAACTGCTTTAGTGACAAAAAAAATCTGTTTTTAGGGAAAGCAGAGTTCAGAGCTGACTGCTCTGTGACTGCACAATGTGAGCGAGCAGGCAGAAACAAAAATCACTATTCATTATATACCTTTATTCAACCTGGATAGAATTAAATATTACTGGTCAATTTATTCCCAATTCATATAAAATATACCTTTTTTGATTGAATTAATAGTAATACTGAATTCTGAATTAACTCAAACTAGTACAGTGCCCGTCGGAAGTATGTGTTCATATAGTGGGAGCTTAAGTAGAGTTGTCAATTATGGCCAAATGAGAATATGTTTGAAGGTTGGATGTACAAAGAGGTGTACATACTCTGTAGTGTTATAAAGGGGTTTATTTGCAGGTGCAAAGTAAAATAGCGTGTGTGATTTCCCTGGTTTAATTTGCATGCGCATGATAAGTGTTTGTTGTTTTTTTTTACTGATTTTTGTCATTTTGTGTGTTTTTGTATAAATGCACACACTTGGGTATGGTGAAGTTTCAGGTCAAACAGATATTACGTTTGGGAGATATTTGCTTCACAGTCACACACATGCACACACAGAACCTTCTTGCCTTTATAGGTAGATAAATAAATGACGTTCTGCACAATTTGAAGAGTTGAACAAATGTCCACAATTTTGTAGCATCAGTTTGGAATGATAATGTAGTTTCTGAAGATTACCATTTGCACCATAACGATCTGCTTATAGCAGAATGTATGGATTTAAAACTTTTGTTTCATATCAAACAGGAGCACTCAAAAAGCGCAAACCCCCGCCAAGCGCCAAATATCCTCTTTTCCAGATATTTGCAGTTATCTGTATCAGTGATCCCGATCATGTTACTGATGATCATTCACACTTTAAAGGCTTTCAAGAAATTTCTATCCACACTAATAACGATACAGTAGGTTGAAATCATAATATATGGGCACCCCCATTTTTTGGAAAATCGTCATGAGTGCACAACTCAGTGGGGTGATTGAACCAAGCCGCCATAACTGAGTCAAAGTTCTTAACGATCAGTCAATCACAAACCGAAATATGAATTTTTAAAGTTTTGAGTGATTTTTTATTTTTGAAACTGATCCAGAATCAGCATATTAATCCGGATCCTCTCCAAAATTTAATGTAATCTTCAAATTAAATTTCCTCGGTTAAATACTTTGATGTAATCCTGCTAACAGACAAACAAACAAATAAACAGGTGAAAATATAATCTCCTTGGCTGGAGCAATAATGAATGCCCTGTGTTATTATTCTTTTCTGTTCAAGGATAACTATTACACAAACAGAACTTTTATGGAGTTGATTACTAATAATTTAAACAAAACATTCTGTTATGTTATGTTTGAGAATGAAACATTTACATTTTCTTCAGAATGACATTATGGAGGCTTTTGTTCTCCATAACTGAGAGGAAGTTTGGTAAAAATGAAGCTGCTGGTTCAATCCCTTGAGCTGGCCAGACGACGTCAGGACTCTCTTCAACGTTGTCTGGTGACAAAAGGCCAGAGTGGGGGATGCACGGGGCCCTCCCCCTCCTTTACTCAGCGAGGGTAGCTTGCAGTGAGTGGGTGCAAGAGGTGTGGGTGGGGTGGGGGGAATCAATGGGACCAGCTAGTGACCTCAGGCCCAAAGAATGTCCCCGTTTGCTCAGTGGGCCTGCTCCCCTAGCACTGGGCCCTTTGTGTTCACCTTCCAGACCTCCAACCACAGAGCAGCACTCACCTCATACCTCAGGCCACACTGTAGTAGTGCCAGCTATCATCTCAGTGTATGCTGCACGTCTACCCACCTCACAGAGCAGTAGTTCCTCAGTCCTGCTTTTCTCCTTGCTCTTCACTACGAAAATGCTAATTGCTGTTCGGTCCCAAAGTCTTAAAAAGTCTCGCCTATTGTGCCGGAGACATTCCTCTGCTGTCTGAGCCATTTATGTCTGCGTTAATGTGTGTTAGTGCATAAGTGTGGGTAAAATACAGCAATCGTTCATTATTAAAGAAGTAAAAAAGAGAGGTGAGCACATCTTGTCCTTGTTTGAAGAATAATTAAAACATAAGTTGCAGACAAGACTTGGGAGATTTGTGAGTTTCTTTTCATTCTTCCAGTTACGTTGGGTCATCACCCTGCCAGATAGAAATGGCTGCTGCTGAATGAAAGTGAATGGGTGACCCGTGTAGGATGTTTTCCTTCAGGTCATAGATGCCAGTATTTCATTTTCAGATCAGGTTTGTGTGCTTGAAGCACACAGTGCAGAGCTTGCTCTTTGGCTACTACATCTAATGATACTGTATGTATTACTGTTTTCGAAAACCTATACATAAACAGTGTTTTTGTTCAATATTTTGCAAATAGGAGTATGAGAGCATGTTAGGTTTAATACCAGTAGTTGTGTGGAGCTTTGTAGATCAAATGTTCTCTCCATGTTTTCATGGGTCTCCAAGGCTTTTCTGGTGTTCTTGCACAGTACAAAAGATAAGTCAGGTTGATTGGAATCTATAATTTGCTCTGTGTCTTGTCAGCCCTGTACGGGTTAAAACATGGATGGAAGATGTATGACTAAATGATTCTGTTTAAATGTACTAGAGAGTAACAATCACTTCACTGGACTCACATAATGATACCTCATGTAATTTGAACCCTCATTCCCACAACAAAATAACAAAAATAGATTTTACCAAACATAAACAGTCCATTGTATTTATTCTGCAGAAAAAAATAGCGAAAACTTTCAAAAGTTACCTTTAAATTGGGATAAATAAATCAATAAATGAGTCTGACAACTCGTTACTGATTTCTTTTTAATGTCTTTTAATGTAACCACCCTATTTTTTTGTTGACATTAAGACAGTCCATCCTATTGATAATCAAATGAAGGTTCCAGAAAGAGGAGATATCGTATTAAAGGTTAAAGGTTGAGCTGGTTTGCAATATTGATCATAGATTGATTGTCAATAATCAGTGGTCACGGTAAACTGACAAATCCCAAAAAGCCACCATCTGTTCTGCACAATACAAACTGAAAATTTGGGCGAGTTTATAAATAATAAATGATAATAAATCATAAAAACCTTTATTGCAATGACCAAATCATTACAAAGCCAACAAGTTTTGACCAAAATGGTCTTCATCAGGCCTAACAAAAAATAAATAAAATGATTTGCGCGAGAGCTCCAGGATAATTCTGATAAGTACATGTCATTGGGTTAGACATTGTTTCTGAAGATTACACGTAAACTCTAGTACACACGCACAAGCAGAAAAGCAAATATTTTTAATAATTCAAGAATAAAACGGTACATGTTGAGTTGCAAATACAAGAGAATAATGATTATGCAAATTCAACATGTGTAAAAGCTCATTTATTTTTCTGTCTGTTAAAACATTTTTCACAAGAATAGAGTAGGTGTGCTGCTCAATTGCAGCTGTTCTAAAAATGTATTTATAAAATGGACAATGCACATTAATTAGCATAGATTCATAATTATGCAAGAGCAAAGGGAGAGCTCATTTCCATCTTCAGATCTTTGGCTGACCTATGCCCGTTATGTAAAATAACAACAAACAAAAAAACACATAGTAGAAGACAATACTATCAGAAAAATAAAAACAAAGAATTTGGACTGGGAAGCAATAATAACCAAGTATTACACATTGTCCTGTTTCAAAGAATGTCAGCAAGTGAATTACACAAGGCATTGTTGCACTATTTTAGCCCATACAGGCTTGTTCCAGGTTTGCACATAGAGTTACACATTGCACGCTAAATGCTATTTTAATTTGATTCAATAAAGTCTATTTTATTTGTAAATTGCTTTTATTCTTGGCATGAAATAAACCTTAACCTTAAATGTATTGGGGTAAAAGAATGAAAATCCATATGTGACATTATCTAGTGCTACCTTTAGGATAGCCATATTCTAAGATGAACATGATTCATTTGAGGGCAGCAGAGATTTTCTAATAATGTTATTGTTTTTATACATTTGAAATTACTCCTCGTGGTATGATAAAACTGATATATAGTATTTATGAGCGGGCTTTAGATGAGTTTTTACCCTGACTGAAGGAAAAGTCTGTGTGGTATTTGTTCTCTCTTTGCTTTGAAAGCATAAAGAAAACTAACGTGATAATCCCCCATCAAGCAAAGTGCCATCTTGTGCCTCAAAGTGACATGAGTAGATTAGGTTGATCTTCACTGCATCCAGGGGTGTGTTTGATGTGACTCTGGAGCAGCAAATCCTCAAATACTGTATGTAAATATTGTCCTCTCTTTCTCCAGGGAGGAGGCTGCGGGGCAAAGCGTTCTACAACGTTAATGGGAAGGTGTACTGTGAAGAGGATTTCCTGGTAAGTCCCCTGCATGGGCACTGATGTTGCCATGTGATGAGGAGGGTCAGTCTGATAGGAGAGGCTGGAGAAGCAGTGGGTGAGGAATTTGGATTTGAAGGAGCACTCTGCAACCCTCCAGAGAAAACACACTTCAGCTGTAATCAAGAATGTGTCTCCGCCCATACAATTCACACTAATTTCACCCAGATGTCCCAGAGGACTCAATTACACCATGAGCACTTCCATTTTGGAGGTGGAGGGGGTGTGGTGGACTCCTGGTCCATCTGCTTCAGGTTAGACACACGGCTTTGCTGTAGTCTGAGTACGTTGTGGTCAGCAAGATTGTGAGAGTAAGTTTAGTGTATTTTTCAGAATATTTAAACGGTCTCTGTTACTAGTCATGTATATATAAAATATGCTAAAAGTATTACCAGAAAACAGAAGATGTGCTCATATATTTATGAGAAAACCAAAGGAACAAGTGGGTCAGAAAGTGAAGAGCACTTTTTTGAAAGATTTTATACCTTAAAATACAATCCATGGAGAGCGTCCATGTTTGGCCGGATGTAGCGTGATTTCTGTGCAGTGTTCACGTCGGCTCTTATCCATCTTATCTCTTATCTAATTTCTCAGATTTTGTCTTTATTGGGATTTTTGTAGTGCTTTTCTCCATATTTTCTTTATTAATGTTTTTGTTACAGTATTAGTACGGACAACACTGTGTGAAGCTGTCATTGTAAGCTCTTGCTGCGTATCGGAGTAGCCACTAGCAGTCGGCCACACTGGTTAATAAGACTAAATGGAGATCGAGTGTGTGACACGTGAGTAGGAGAGATTAGGGCTGGGCGATATGGACCAAAATTCATATCTCAATGTTTTTTCTAAAAATGATGATAAACGATATAAACTCAATATTTTTAACTCAATAAAGTCTTTCCAGAAAGACTATTTTGGGTTAAATCTGCTGATGCACAGTTATTAACAAACAGCTGCACAATATATGCCACTTTTGTCTTTTTCTCATCTAAGGGACAGCTCGTGTGAGTGAGTTCTGTAGTGTGGCTTATTTAAGGGTAGTCTAGGTTGGGAAGCAGTCAGAAATCCATCTAACTGTGTTTTTTAATGCTGTTCTGAGAAGTAGCAAAAGAAGCCACTCCTAAAACGAGTATTTTGATACAAAATAACCTATAAAAAAATGTATGTATTGAAATAGAAAACTTGATTTATATTGAATCTCAATATATATTGCCCAGCCCTAGGAGAGATTGGGCTTAATGGGGATGTGTTTGGGAGGCATTTAAATGGTTTATAGGAATACATGCCACTAGAGAAGTGTATGTCGCCGACACAGCTAAATGTAACGGCTTGGCTCTACTACAAGGGCCACAGTGTCCCCCTGATGACCAGGTTTGTTCTACTTCTGGCTGCTCTGCAAGGACCTTTAAAGAAAGTTACTCTACTAAACCTTTCTATGAATCCACTGCAGGTACTCTTTAAATAAACTGCAGAACACATTTTACAAAAGGTTCATGATGGGACACAAATGTTTAACAGCTTCTTCTTCTCAACACATCCCTATAAGCTGATTCTCCTTCCTGTTTACAAGCTTGCTTCCCTTTACTGTCCATTATACAACTGATCTGTTGGAAAATTCCTATTTTGCACTTTCCAGTCACTGCCACTCAGATGCTCGAGCTCAGATGAAAGGATTTGTCTCATGTACCTCTGTCTCTCCACCATTGGCTGAGACCTGTATAATTTGACCCCGTCTCCCCATTAGTGTTTTAGAAGATGGGAGGATGAAGGGGGAAGTGTGTTCTGGTAGCAGATGGTAGATAGAGGAAGGGGCCAGGCCGCCCATCAGCACCTCCACCTGGTAGCTGCGTGTCTACTTTAACCCTTACCCTCATTAGGTCACGACCCTGAGGGGGTTAAGTATCGCATATGGTCACCATAATTACCTGTCTACTCTTTAAAGAGTTTTTTGGAATCTTGGTCCCCTGTTGGCTCCTCATCAGATTTGAATGAGTGCACTGTGATTGTAAATACAGCAGAGATGTTTGTTCTTTGAGAACTTTTGGTCAGATGAGTGTAACTGTGTAAAGAGTGCTGCAGCACCCTCTGTAGATGACTATGACTGAAATATGCAGTCCTGCAGATTTGGTGATGTGTTTTAAAAACGTATTCAGGTGTTGTTGAAGTTTATGTCCTTCTGTTTGCTCAATCTGTCAAAAATCTTTTGTTTCCATTCTGTAGTATTCTGGTTTCCAGCAGACAGCAGAGAAGTGCTTTGTGTGTGGTCACCTCATCATGGAAATGGTACGATCCACCAAAAATATAAATGTGCAGTTGGTTCATGTGATTTTATAAGAAGTGTTTTACCTGCTCTTTCTTGATCTAAAGCATTATCCTTGACTTCTGACCCTAATGTTATTATGACCATGTGTGATTCTGTGTGTCTGTTATGTGTGGGTGTTTAGATCCTCCAGGCTCTTGGCAAGTCGTATCATCCTGGCTGTTTCCGCTGTGTGGTGTGTAAAGAGGGTCTTGATGGAGTACCTTTCACTGTGGACGTGGAGAACAACATCTACTGTGTTAAAGACTACCACACGTAAGCACACATTCTCTCTGCTTTTCACATATAAAGCACAGTTAGCACTGTTATTTCCTCCACCAAGGAGGTATTTTTTTTTTCCTGTTTTTATTTATTTATTTGTACATAACGGATTTTAACCAAAGATGATCTTACACCATGTTTACGAGGGGGTTCAGATCAATATATTGATTCAGGATTGGTTCAAATAATCCCTGTCTCTCTTTATTGGCGAAATTTCCAAAATGTGTATCTTGGTTTGTAATAGAATGATCTTGATGAAATTTGACTCATTTATTACTTCCTCAACTACCCCACAAAAGTTACATGCAGATCAGGTCCGGATTGCTTATTTCGTGGTGATTTATTTATTTTTAAAAAGAGTGTCCGAAGCCCATACATTTGGACTTACTGTATCATTATTATTGGGGATATAAATGTCTTCCAAGCGTTTAAAGTGTAAATAATAATCATAGTACCATGATCAGGATCACTGATCTAGATAACTGCCAATAACTTGCAAAGAGGAGATTTGGCTCTTGGTGGAGTTTTGCGCTTTTTCAATGGTTGTCCTTGTTATGTTTGGTCAGCTAATGTATTTTGTTTTGGTCTTGTTTTTTTTTTTCAGGGTTTTTGCTCCCAAGTGTGCCTCGTGTAACCAGCCCATTCTTCCAGCCCAGGTAAAACATTGAAAATAGGCTTTGTTAGCACACTTCCAGGTGGACAAACACTGTCCACCTCATTGACTTCTGTGTAGTTTTTTACTTAATTAGTTGCCCAGTCATGGTGAGTCAGTTTGGGCGTAAGGTGTCTATATATGATTATCCTCCAACTGGTTCTTTTTGTCCCTTACCTATGTTGCTTTTCCAAAAAGAAAAAGCATCTCCCAGTAGCATGGTTGACAGATGTATCCAGTACAATGCAGACAACTTACAGTAAGCAAAAGAAAAACATCACAGAAATGCATTATAGCAATTCTAAAGTCATAACAAGCTCACACTGTGGAGCTTCTATCATCTAATGGAAAACAACCACTAGAACTTTCCCAGTGGTAAAAGAAAAAAGCATCAATAGATCTGGTTTCTATCAGACCATGTATTAGTCCATCTATCCAAGGTGCATGTGTGCGCGCGTGCGTGTGTATGTGTCTTCAACTTCATCATAGCATTGATACCTGTTACATGTTACCAAGGGCAGTTTGTGATAATTAGGGATGCAGTCCTGGCTCAGACATGGATAGTTTCTTTTTAAATCCATCCATTCGTCTTCTATACTCTTTTCTTCTCTTAAAGGTGCTGGAATTCCTAGTATAGGCCTCATAGATCAATAAATCCAAGATAATTTCTAGGAAAAAAGAGGTTAAAGGTGGAATTTGCAGCTCATACTGGACTTTAAACACTCTCTTATTGACTTTGTTGGAAAGGTTTTATGCATTGCGTTGTGGGATGTGGAGTCCTGTCGTCATATGTGTAGAAGTGCTTTCCAATTTTACTTCAAAAAATTTTAGTCTCTAGCAGCTTTAATTCCAAAATACTAGTCACAACATATTTCAACAGTTCATGAATCAACTTCTCTCTGAGCAAGTTTTGTGGTTCAATTACAAAAACATCTATTACATTGAAACTAAATCCAAATAATCAAGTACTCACTAGTAAAGTTATTTTATAACCATGTGAGAAAATATAACTGCTGAGAAATAACAGTCCAAGCACACGTTCCTGGCTCCAGGATTCCCTGTGGGCACAGAGATCAAACCTGAGAGCAGCGGCTTGTCTCATCATCATTTTAATGAGACAGCAGAATAATGCTTTGGCCTGACTATGTGCTCGTTCCCCCACAGGGCTCTGAGGAAACCATTCGAGTTGTTTCGATGGATAAGGACTACCATGTTGAGTGTTACCACTGTGAGGTAAGAAGTCCCATTAGTGAAAATACAACCTATATATAATCTTTTTTTTTTTTTTTTTTTTTTTTTCGAACAAACAAAAAAAAAAAAATTAATAAATAAATCATAATACATTTCATTCATTTGACAAGGGATATGAAGAAGCCTAAATATTCCAATCAAGCCATTAAGAAAAACAAACAAAATGCACAAATGCCATCAAAATCTGAGAGATTTACATTTTCTTTCTTCATTTCTCATTAAACTCACCCCTATAACTGCAATACCTTTATAAAATATGTTTTAATGTCAGTTTTAATGATTTTCCTCATTGGGATTTGCTTTCTGTACTAATATACAACACAAATTCCCATATCATGAACATAATGTTTGTAAACAAATGTATAAAAAGACAACCGTGCGTACACAAGACTGCCAATAACATACAGGTTGTAGGTAAAATGTATTCTTGATAGAATTGGGCTTGAGCTATGAAGGTAAATATGTGGAAAATAGGAGATCTTGTAGAATGTGATGTGAGAACTTAAGGGAATAATGTGAATGTGTATGTAAAAATGTGTACTTGTGTAAAAACTCCACACACATCTAAAATGAATTCCCAAATTTGTTTTGCAACAGACATCTCTCAAAATGTGTTGCAAAACTCAAGCAAAGAAAAGTAGTTTGTGCATCTGTAGCACCAGATTGGAGAAGTTGTAACCACAGAGTTGTGGTTGTAAAGGACAATATGCACGAGTAATAAAAAAACATGTGAGTAAATTTGTTGGATTGCATGTTTGTAGCTGTTGTAGCTACACTATTTGTGTAATTATCAGCCTACACATTTCTGTGACTTCACAATCAGATCATGCACGTGTGAATATTATCACATTTTTTCCCCATCATTTGTGACATGAAATTAATTTCACGTGTGTGGATTTTTTATACGGGTAATAATAATAATGATAATACATTTTATTTGTATAGCGCTTTTACAGTGCTCAATGACGCTTTACAGGGATAAACAATAAATAAAAATACACAGGCATAAACTTAAGTAAAAACACAATGTAATAAACAATAGGTAGACTACAAGATAAAATGGCTATATACATACATACTATATACATTTCTATATACAGTCTATATAACATTTCTATATACATTTTCACATTTTTTTCCTTCAAGTTCTCATCACATTCTACAAACTCTCCTATTTTGCAACATAAAGCAACTTAAAAGTCTTTAAATCTCATTAAGAAATGTAAGATTTTTTTATATATATATAATTCATGCAAAAGCACACCAGTGTGTTTTTACACACACTACACAGACTTGATCCACTGTTTGGTACCAGTTTGTGAGAAATTAATGGAACACAGAGAAATCAATCACTACCAGTTGAAGGTTACAGCAGTGTGATTCATTGACAAAGCTCTTTCCAACATGTTACTCTCAACTCAGCAGGGAGTTCTCTGCTCAAACCTGCCCCGTGGAATCCCGTCATCTCCTGACTCACATTTAATGTGTGACTGAAATAGTAAGAGAAGAAAACTTGTGCTGGTGCTGCAGTGTCATTTTGTTTTTTTTTTATTTCAGTGGTGAAACAGATTATGTTTACTATCCTCGTGCACAGCGAGATTTGTTGGCGGCTCCAAATGTGTGATCTGTCATTTACGGAAATGTAGCAGATGATTATGTAGGCAGACGCTAATCATTCAGCCAGTTACGTGGACAGAGGTAGGGTGAAGTCTATTATCAAATCCTTCTATGAATCACACATTTATTACATGAGAGCAAAGATTCTCAGTAAAGCTCTTTAACTCAGAAAACACTATACGGGGGTGGACACTCACTATTATAGGTGGTAGCACTGGTGCTAGCAATGTATTATACATTTATTTAATATTGATCTGAAATTTAGTTAGTCAAATTGGTTTTGAATTTTAAACTAATTCATATCACAATGCCCAGTTGATTATCTAAAGACAACAAAATGTACACATTTTCTGAAATTGTAAATAAAGAGAGGCATTACCTACTGAAATATACAATAATCAGCAAATGGTTACAGAACATAAATCTGGATAAAGCCTGTGATATGTGATTACAGAATCTCTCCTGGTCACACTGCCCTAAGCAGGCCAGATACCATCGTACACTGATAACTAGGGTTGGGTATCGGTTAGATTTTATTCGATACCGGTGCCTACTCTGTATTTTTTAAACAGTTCCGATGCCTAAACGGTGCTTAAACCGGTACTTTAAAAACATTAAACAGTACCCTTTTATTTTCAGGGCCAATTGAACACAATATTAAATAATATATATACAAGTAACATAATGGAAATAATAAATAAACAAAAACTATATAATATCAAATAAAACAATATTGTATTAAACTATATAATACTGGAGATTAATATTGTTGTGATTTTTTTCATCAATAATCATTAATAGTCTGTAAAAAATAAATAAATAAATAAATGTAAATATTCTTTCTTGTTCGGTCTGGTTACTCCCGTTTACGTTGAAACCGGTGCCATATTGGTAGCGCGTTTCGGTACCCAACCCTACTGATAACATTTGACCAACGTACACCACACTCTTTTCTAGAAATGTCCGTGCCTCCATCAATCAGATGATAGAATGTGCGTCCTTCACTGTAGTAGCTGGGGGAGAGTTACAGTATGAGGAGAAAAAGGTATTTAGCTGTTCCTGTTCTCACTCAAAGATGTTTCCCTGCCACTAAGTTATATTCATGTTTTTCTTTTTTGGTTGTGACTAATGATTGTTTTATCTTTAGTTTGAACAGTTGAAATGATGATGATATTATATAATTCATAATATATGGTATGATATATTACAGTATTAATACATTAGAATTATATGATATGGTATAATATTATAATACTATATAAAGGAGCAGTAGTGGCAAAACGGTTAAGGAAGGGTTACTGGGTTGAATCCAACCTGGGCCATCACTGGGAAGTTGAGCATGTGCCCCAACGCTAACTGTCTGTGTTGTACTTCACCTTGGATAAAAGTGTCTGTTAAATGAGATTGTAATAATATAAAATAGTTTGTCTAACATGATATATTGATATCATAATATTATCTACTACCTTAGTAAAATACCACTGCTTTTAATGCTTTTTTTCATTATCAACTTAATATTATATCACAGTAATGTAATCAAAAATGCTATAGAATATAATACCCTTTAATACTTTGTCACATATGTAGAGCTACATACAGGAAATGTGTTCTCTGAAAATGCACAAAATCTAAATAGCGCAATATAAACACCTGGAAACACCTGAATTATTAAAAAAAAACACTAAAATATCACTAAAAAGTTTTGACGCTTTCATGAGGAGGTTTTTCAGACGTTTCGATATTGAAACATGTCGTAAAAGCGCTATGGAATCACATTTGCCTCAAATAAGCGTCACAGAACGTGGTGTACCTGGTCGCATGACTGCTTCTCTGATGTGGTACGTGTAGACAGAAGAGGAGACCAAGACATTCCTAAGCATTATACTTGAAATCTATTCATGCCACAATAGACGTCAAACAACAAAGGAATATTAGGTGTTATAAGGAGGTTTGGAGCGTCCATCTTTCTTCAGCGAAGTCCCGTGGGATGAGATTTCACATGAGTTACGAGGCTCCAGCCCAAAACAATGTTCAGTGGAAACAAGTTCAAAGCGCTATTATACTCTGTCGACATTTAGAAATATTGCTTGTATTTAGCGAAAATCTGTAATGGAAACCCAGCTGGAGTTGATGATTTGCATGGAAAGAAGCTGGAAGCTGCTCTGCATTGTTAGTTTCTATAGTAAGATGGCTGTCAAAATTTAATCCTCGTTTAATGGAATGAAGTGTGCCATTTTAGAAAATTGTTGACCACAGTGAGAACAGTTGTTACCTGTCTTAATTTTTGAGTCTGCATTAACGTTGTTAAGCGCGTACTCCATTTCTATAATAGTCTTTAGACGTTCATCCATGAGGGAATCCTTCATTTTTAAATGGTCATTATTGATGAGGATGTCTCTGTTAGCTTTAGTGCTCTGCATGCACTATGATTTCTCCTGTTGCTGAAGCCTGACTGTAATCTGCTGTTTGTCATGTAACAAACCAGTCTGTTCTGCTGCTCACTGCTTCTTCCAAGCGTGGAAATCCTAATGAAACTCTTCCAGTGAACGTTTGAGGCTAGTTATTTCCTCCTTCTGGTTTTGAAGGATGTAATCAGTTTCCACTTTTCTATTCAGCATCCATCCTTATTCTATTGTCCTCACCTGAATCTTGATCCAGGGAAGTGTAATCAGAATCAGCTTTATTGGCCAGGTACAGTTTAGAACAATACAAGGAATTTGACTTCGTAGTTGCAGCGAAAGATACACATCAACACACCAGACACCATTTGCGGCTAAGAATGGAGATTTCGTTCTTCTGGCTAAGATAGAAACAGATTAAATTGTGTTGCATATAGGACACACGTAACTAGTAAACTAGTAAATAGTAAAAACAGTTAAATTGTATCTAATGGCCCATCCTGTGCCACTTTATCCACCCTAGTTGTCTCAGCTATATTCACCCATTCTCACCCATTAACACTAAATAATCTCTTTATCAGGACAACAACTGTCAAAAGGCAAGGCAGGTTTTATCTCGGGACTTTGTGATTAAATAATGACATATATTTATGCAGCGCTTTTTTCAAGGAGACTCAAAGCACATTGCAGAGGTTACAGAAACTATTATTCATTCACACCAATCACTCACATCAGTCATACCAGTGGTGGTACAGAAGCGTGGCTGCCATTTTGCGTCTGTGGCCCCTCTGACCACCACCAACATTCATGCACAATTCATACCCATTCCTACAAGGCAGTGTGAGCAAAGTGCCTTCGAACCCCCAACCCTTTGGTTATTGGACGACCACTCTGTGCATGTCGGTGGAACATGGGGGTTTTATTGGTGGATTTTATTCTCTCATTGTGCCTTTTGCATGTTCTCCATGCGCATACATGGATTTTCTCCTGATTATCTTACATTCTTACCAACAAAACATGCACTAATACATCAGTCAGGGCTGCAATCACAGCTGTTGTAGTGAAGTTCATCCATCAATGGTCAATTAAAGCCACTCCATGCATAATGGTATGTTCACATCAAATGCATTTTGGGTATCAAAATCGCGCCTCACGTGCATAGTTGGACGCTTGTGCTCATTGAATACAGACGCTTGTCACCAGCGTCGAAGATGCTCAGGACACGCCGGTCAAGGGGAGGGGCTTCTCTGTTGCCGGTGGTGTTCATACATGTTCAACAACCCCAACTCCACATTTGTTGTGCAAGCCATGTTGAGCAAGTCCCTTAACCCTAACAATAACTGCTTGTGTTGTACTGCACTTTGGATGACCCGTGTCTGTTAAATGAAATAGTATTCTTGTAAAATAAAAAAGGCATATTTAATGTAGCGTTATGATGAAAGAGCTCAATTATTGATGATGAGGATGGTTTCAGTGCTAGCTGTGAAAAATAAATGTTGATATATATGTTTTTGTGTCGTCTACCAGGACTGTAATCTCCAGCTCAACGATGAAGAGGGTCACCGCTGTTATCCACTGGAGGGTCACCTGCTCTGCCACGGCTGCCACATCCACCGGCTCCAGCCGCAGGCCCCCGCCCACCCACCACCCAGCTATCCATTACATGTTACTGAACTGTAGACTGGAGGGGGTAGACCCCCTCCTGGGCGATCCAGGGCACCAACATAGAGGGAAAAACTTTTAAAGGCCTGCACTCTGTCTGGCAGCTGGAGGAAAGCCCCAGTGTGGCTCTGAGCTCTGACCTGGTGTCGCCTTGAACACACACACACACACACACACACACACGCACACACACACACGCAGGGCAGCTCCCACCACAGGCCCATACGTCACATGGCTTTGGAATAAAGGTCCCCCTCTTCCACCATTTATGGTCATTGGCTCACTCCATGTAATTCCCATGGGTACAAACCCCAGAAAACCACCACACAGGCTCACTGGGCGGCCCTCAGTGGCGTCACATTCATCAAAGGGAGGATGATTGAACACAAATACTCTAAATCTATCTCCACTTTTTTCCTTTTTTCCATATTGTTCATTCCTGTGCTGCGACCAAGGCAGTTTACTGCACTGGGTCTGGGTCTATACTGGTGGTGTTACGTGTGATTACACTGCTGATGGCTTGAGGACCAGGCTGCTACATTCCAGTGCTGGATGGATGAGAGGCGAGTACACTGTGCCTTTAGAGCAGACTCATTCTGCACTGCTCTGTTTTACTGAAATGAAGTCCCCCTAAAAGGCTATGCAACGGTCACCTGGCATGACAACACACAACTGTGGAACCGACTTATCCATCATCACCATGTACCACAACGATGTACCCGACGCACCGTAGCACCACAAGGCCAGGGGACTGTTCCACATTCCACTATAGACGTCTGAGACGACACCTTGAAAGATTCACAAGCTGTGTCTTAATTGATGATTATATCATGATGGAAAAAGTACATTTTAGATGCACATAGATTGTCTTTTATAAATGAATATATATTTTGCAGATGTTTTCCACAAAAAGAACATAGATGTAGACTTATTTTTCTGTGTTTGGTTTTGCTATACTTGTGATGGAGGAGAAACTGTTGTGCAGTCTGCAGCTTCTGAAACTTCAGGGTCTGTGGAATCATTTCCACACCAGAACCAGTGGGTCAGAGATCCATCTGTTGTGTTGAAGCAGAACAAGCTGCTTTTGTGTTTGCCCTTGTTTTATCCCACTTTGTGTACCCACAGGTTCTGCTTTTAGTTGCAATTTTTGCTCCAAATGTTTTCATAATCACATATAAGTGATGAAGCCCCTCCATCATAGCTAAATATATGTATTTTTAATGTTTTATTTTGTCAATACCAACTTTACTTCTCATTAATTATATAATTTTAACAATACCAGTGATTGTTTCAACGATTTGTAGTTTTCCGTATCAGAGCTCTTACTGTGTGTAGGATCACTGCTGAGGTAGAGAATGCTATTTCAATGATTTAATATAAATGTTTTAATTTATAGGTTTTATGATCATGATAATGACCACAATGGGTAGAACCAGTCTGAACCCAGGGAATGGCTGTTGGTCAGCTAACAGGAGCTAACTTTGTAGCTTCTTTAGCCAAAACTATTGCATCTTCCATCAATGAGTGTGCAAACTATGTTAGCTTTAATGAAGGAATTTTGACTTCAATTCACTTGCTGAAAAGTGAAAACAGTCACATTCTTCTGCTTATGTTTATTGGAGGCCAAACGATAACATTGGTTATGTTAGGTAGTGGTAGTGTTAGTAAAAGTCTTGTCACGTGTGGCTCTAAAGGTCATGTTAAACTTTAACTTTCGAGTGCAAAGTTTTAGAAAACAGAAAATTAGGACCAGAACTTTGTGTTCTTTAGAAAGTTAAACCAGCTTTCACAAAAACATTTTGAAAATGACTTTTTGTCCCTAAAACAAGAGAATCTTCCAGTTTCTTTTTAATGGTTACTATCATTGAAGGGTTTTAATAAGTTTAAAATGTAAATAAATGATCAAAAGCTTAATCTAAGATGTGAGTGTATGAGATTATAACTTTACCAACAACAACAAAAACGCATTATAACTTTATTCTGAACTTTTTTTTTAGTTTTTACTCTTGTAGCTGTATATGTTGATGCTAACTAGCATTAGCAACAGGAAGAGCTGCTCCTTTGTTCTTGTCAGGTACAAAAAAAACAACTATTAAAATGAAGTCAGAACATATGTGTTTTTAATATAATGTACTGGTATGTGTAGGAGCAATTTAATTGTTACCCAGAAACTAGTTTGACAGACGAGGCCTAAAAATATTGCTACAGAGACCAGCAGTGGATGTAACCCAGGCTGGAGGTTAAAAAGCATTTTATTAGTGTTTGCCTACAATAATTAGCTAGAATTGATTAGCGAGGATAAAACAGCAGGCAAAAATGACAAATGTTTGTCTAACAAGAACATTGTTTTTAAAAAAAGGAATAAAATTGACTTATCACTATAGAAGTCTTCTGTCCCTGAGCAGTACACAGTCAGTCTCTGGTTATGGATGAGAAACAGAAAAATCATTTGACTGTTGCTAACTCTTCTTGCTTTACATCAGGTGCTCAAAGTGGGATAAAACATGCTGCTAATACATTGTGTACAGTCTGCTGGGGACGTTAAGCTCCTGGTATGTTTCCCTTTGTGTGTATGTTCCTGTCACACAAGCACACAGTGTTTTACTATCAGTAACATCCGCTTGTCCACATGCCTTAAAACAGAACAGGTATGTTTTTGTGTC
Source organism: Gouania willdenowi (assembly GCF_900634775.1). Taxonomy (NCBI): domain Eukaryota; kingdom Metazoa; phylum Chordata; class Actinopteri; order Blenniiformes; family Gobiesocidae; genus Gouania; species Gouania willdenowi. The sequence goes on along the minus strand of NC_041046.1, from coordinate 13,589,340 downwards.
TCGCTCTGGTCTGCCCTAAAGTCTGCTGTTGTATTTTTATTTTATTTTTATTTCTATTGCAAGATAGTGGGGATGTTTCCTGAAAACATGGAGCTGCTGGTCCCACCCGTGTCTTTTTAAATAGCCCCCCCTCTTTGACTGTGTGTCCAGGCGGGTGTTTGTATATGCAAGAGAAAAACACTAAAAACCAGGTGCTGTGGATGTTTATCCACCACCTTTCTCATGTCATTGTGATAAGGTTAATTGGACACAAGGTCATGTTTGCTGTTCCTGCACAGAGCAGGGAGTTTCCTTAGCTTCTGTGCATGAAAGGCAGATGAAGAGTGTGCGTGCCTGTGTGTGCTGGTGGCAGGTACATCGTACACACATCTTGCTGAGGGCAGCACAGCATCAGTTAAATTAAGAGCCTGGATTCACAAAGCAGAATTAAATAATCTAACTGCTGAGTTTAAAAATCTAGATCAGAGTTACATTTCATCAGCTTTTGTTGTTCACATGTGATAACTGCAATAAAATATGTTGTCTAAGGAGCTCAAAGGCATTATTTCTAAAGGCAAACAGATCAAAATTCAATGAAATTATATCCTGCAAAACTTTTGAATAACTCAAAATAGATTAAAATTTTTTATCATTTTACTTCATTTCAACCAAACCAGATTAGTTCATGTCTATTTAAAAAAATTACAGTACCCAATGAAAAAAATGGAACTCATTACCCTTGCTAAGTTGCATGTGAACTGATTGAGAGCTAAACTGTACGTGAAAATGTGGCGTTTTCCACATGTCGGTCAACTGAAGCAGGATTTCCTGCTTTGTGAAACAGGCTCAGTATGATTGAGCTGATGCTGTGTGACCAGATGTTTGTGTAATTCTTGGTGTTTTTGAGACCTCCCACCTTTGCATCCTGTTGATCATATCATTAACGGTAGCAAACACTCACCAATTATTACCTCCAAACTTTGGCTCAGCCCTAAACCTGATTGTAGTAGCATATCATGTGCACGTGTGAGTAAATACTACTGAATGTGTTAAAGACAGAGACTGAAGGCAGAGTTCCCCACAGGCAGGACGTGAAGCTAACGTAACCTGGTTTAATGAGATTTATTTGAATGTAATAATTAGTGTTTATAGAAGAGAAAAGGACTGCATAATGTACGTGAGACATTCCCCTTTGATGTTTTGATGTGTTTAACCTCACACTCTGTACAGGGGCTGAGTAATGTGTGCTATACTTGAAGAATGAGGCATTAGTCTGAACTCAGTCTGTACAACGTCAACAAAACCAGAGCAAATCACCTTCAAAACACGTCTTAATTCACCACTTTCAAAGTACTACTTTCATTTCTATTGCGTAGCACACAGTTAGTTACCCTGTACATAAAGCAGCTAGATGTTGTTTGTATTTTATTTTTCCTGTCAGAAATCACGTGGACAGGACGTGTCTGACGTGTAGTTACAGAAAGCACATCCTGAGACCTGTCACACATCTTTTATATCTCTGAGTGTTTTGATTATCTAGATGGTCCATTTTAAAAAAAAAAAGGAAACTAGATCTATTTATCTAAACATGAAAAAAGTCTAAAGTTATTTAATGTATTAAAATCGGGATGTATCTTTTAACTGTAGATGACATAATCTGCTTTTTCAATAAAGTGGTTTTGTAGCTAACTGCAACTGTTGTGGGATTTGTTCTTTATTTTTCTAGAAAAAAATGGGGATGCCCATAGATTTAGTTCAGGATCACTGATCCAGATAACTGTGAATACAGAGGGCATTTAGTGGATGTTTACGCTCTCTGAGTGCTCTTGTACTTGGACTTATTCCCCGACTTGAATCCAAATTAATGGTAAAAAAAAAAAAAAAAAAAAGAGAGAAAATGTTAAAAAAAAAAAAATTAACCAAACTGCAGGTTTTTCCTGGTTTTCCTCCTCTTTTGCCCTAAATACATGGTGTATGTGCTAGCTGCTAATAGTGCTAGCTGGGAGAATACTGAGCCGATGGGCCATCTATGAACCCGGTTCTTCACTAATAGTGAAGTGGGAGACGTTTCTGTTCATGCAGCAGTGTGAAAGTGATCTGCGTACCTAATGACAGTATCAGACCTGCATGACAAAATATTGCATATTGTTGCAGATTACCCACATTTGAAGAATGTTGTGATTCATTTTGGATTAAATGATTTAGCCAAGGAGGAGTCTGAGGTGTTAAAGCAGGATTCACTCATCTGCTAAAAACTGTGAGGTGTTTGCAGCCTAAAGTGTTCATCAGTGGCCTGATACATCCAGTCCGCAAAGGAGATCTGAAATTCTCAAGGATTTACTCTCTGAATACATTTTTGGCTTTGACTTGTGCTGCCCTTTCACAAAATTTTATAGAACATTTTCAGATTTTTGGGGAACGTCGTCATTTTTTTAAAGCGGATGGACTTTGTCTAAACAAGACTGGAGTGAAACTTTTCACATCCAACTTATTATAAAGACAAAGGACAACATGTACCATTAAAGAACCAAACAACAAGGAGAGAACATGGCGATGATGAGCTTCCATCAAGAAATGAAAATCCAAATCGCTAAAATGAAGAGGTCAACCCACCCGCCACATCTCAGGACCCACCTGCTTCACCCCAACATTCACATACTTCTACCTCATCCAGCTTCTCTCCTACTCCTGCCTTCTTGGATTTAACTGCTCAGATGGACGAGCTGGTTCTTACTGGCACAGGACTGACACCCCACCCTTTACCCCACCATGGTCTCATCTTCTCTCCACTAAAGAACCAATCAGCTCCACCCATCCCTCTTTGACAATACCAGGTCCAGGATTGCTCTTCTCCTCAGACTGATAAGAGCATGATCCAAACAGCCAGCTGTGTTCAACTTAAAGTGATATCTGCCTGATGTGTGCTGGGTCTGGACTGCAATACCTCTATTTGTAGGAACAACCAGGAAAAGTCAGGGCCTTATGGAGTTAATGCAGCTTCTTTAATTCATGTGGTAACAGATAACACATGTAAAAATTTTAATTAAAGAAAAACAACAAGCTTAATAGAGACAAAAATTTGACTCCTGTATCATGTCATCCAAAGAGTCCACCAGTGTCTCCAGTTTAGTCTTTAAAATGAGCTCTTCTTAACGTTAGATCTCTTGTTAACAAATCACTGTTAATTAATGATATTATTTTGACACATCAATATAATACTATTCTCAATGAAAGTGCACCACTTGTTGTACTTGCAGAAAAGGTGGTGGAGTTTCTGCCATTTTTAAATCAATATTTCAGTGCAAAGAAATAACATTTGGTGATTTTATCTCCTTTGAATATATGTCATTCTTACTGAAGGATGATTCAAGAATTCTGTTTTTAGTCATTTATAGACCCCCAAAATATTCTGGAGAATTCATGGATGAGTTTGCTGAACTGCTGTCAGTTGTATGCACTGAATACAGCTTTTTAATAACAGGTGACTTTAATATGCATGTAGACAATAACATGGACAATACTGCCAAAGAACTGTATGCTTTAATGGACACTTTTGGTCTTATACAACATGTGACTGGCCCAACACACACTCAGGGTCACACTTTGGATCTGATTATCTCTAAAGGTGTTGATATCTCTGCTGTTGATGTAAGTGACTTAGCTCTATCTGATCATTTCTGTCTGTTTTGACTTAGAGACTGCAACATCTGTTCCCCCTACGTCTGTGTGTTTAAAAAAAAGGTACATAAATGAATAGTGATGACACCAACCTTGAGTGCTGAGATGGTTGATAATCTCTTGGATGAGTTTAATACAAAAGTCTGTAATGTCATAGATGTGGTGGCTCCAATCAAAAGAGAAAACCAAACACAAAGAAAACACCTTGGAGGAGGACTGAGATAATGCAGAATTTGAAATCTGATTGTGGAAGAGCCGAGCGTAAATGGAAATCAACAAAACTCCAAATTCATCTAGAACTGTACAAAGTAAGTCTGCGTAAATTCAATGATGGCTTGTTCAAAGCGAGGCAGCAATCACTTTTCTGAAATTATTGCTAAAAATGTCAACAACTCTCGCACATTGCTTTCTGTAATTGAAAAGCTCACTTGTCCTGTGAGGTTTCTCAGGGCTATATTCTTGGAGCCCTTCTGTTTAGCCTTTATATGCTTCCTTTAGGACAAATTTTACAGAACTGTAAGGTTGATTATCAGAGCTACGCAGATGACACAACTATATCTATCACTGAACCCAGATGACTATGGTCCCTTAGAGGTGTTGTGTGACTGTTTAGAAAAAGTAAACTGCTGAATGAGTGAAAACTTCCTTCAACTAAGTCACGACAAGATGGAGGTAATTGTCTTTGGTAACAAGGAAAAGAGGACTGCTGTCAGCAATTATCTTGAGTCTCGATCTTTAAAAGCTAAAGACCAAGTCAAAACCCTTGGTGTTCTGATTGACTCAGATCTTACATTCAGCAGTCAGATCTAGTCTATCACAAAAACAGCTTCTACCACCTAAAGAACATCTCCAGAGTGAAAGGTTTAATGACTCAGAAAGATCAGGAGAAACTGGTCCATGCTTTTATCTCCAGCAGACTGGACTATTGTAATGGTCTTCTGACAGGAATCCCCCAAAAGAGCATCAAACAGCTACAGCTGGTTCAGAACGCTGCAGCTTGGGTCTTAACCAGAACAAAGAGGTCAGAACACATTACTCCAGTTTTAAAATGTTTACACTGGCTCCCAGTCAGCCTCAGAATAGACTTTAATGTTCTGCTGCTGGTGTATAAATCTGCGAATGGGTTTGATCCAGAATACATCGGTGAGATGTTAGTCTGGTATGAACCCAGCAGGTCTCTCAGATCTATGGACACAGGTCAGATAGTGGAGCCCAGAGCTCACAGTAAACATGGTGATGCTGCTTTTAGTTGTTATGCTGCAAAGAAGTGGAACAAACTGCCAGCGGAGCTGAAGTCAGCATCCAATGTGAACATTTTTTAATCAAAGTTAAAGGCATATGATTGAGAGAGAGATTATTGGCCATGTTGTTGTTGATATCATGTGTTTGTTGATTATTTTAAATGATTTTTTTTTTTGCTACCAATCTTAATGTTCTTATTGATTTTAAGCTGTTGAATGTTTTCTGTTGCACTTTTTGATCATGTAAAGCACATTGAGTTGCCTTGTGTATGAAATGCGCTATATAAATACATTTGCCTTGCCTTTCTTTGCCTTGCCTAAGAGAACATGCAATCTGGACAGGATGATCTCAGGTATCCACAACAACATTTATTTTGATAAGTGGCACAACAATTATCATTTATTTTCTACCACATTAGCTTTAAATCGAATCAATCAACCAAGTCAGAGCTGTGAAGGCTGAGCAGTGATGATCATGTCTTGCAGAGCTCAGACATGAGAACAATCATATAAATGTTTATGGCTGAAACGAGTCAAGCATGGTTCACACACATGGGATTTTTCCCACGGCCATGTCCGCTTTGTGGATGTAGATTAGACTCAGATGTTGAAGTCTAGTTTTTGCTTCCTGAAAAAAACAAAAGCCTTCATCTGAGCAATCAAATTCCATCTCGGTAATATTCTTCAACTGCTCCCTTTTGTGTCTCATAGCCACAGTTTATTTTCTGATAACATGTTTTCTACAAAATGATCGCACAGTCTCTAGTCTGACTATTTTTACAACTGTACATCAATACATCTGCTTATTGATGAGGCTGCTTTACAATCAAAATAAACCCACAGTTCAAGGTCTAATCCATCATTGGTTGTGGTAAATCAGGACAAGTTAAATGCTGGGGTGGTGTGAGACTATCCAATATTCTGTCAAAGGTTAATCAAAGAGACTATCACAAACCGCTCATCAGAAAACAATTAAAGGAGACAAATTACCCATAAGATGTAAACATGATGTCAAGAAATGATAAAGATAAGCTAAACCTACTGATGAGCTTGTTTCCTTGGTTTCCACCCACTTAAATAAACAGCTTCAGAACATAAACACAGACTGGAATGATGATGATACTTTAGGGAAACAGAATGTTTGTCATGTTACACAACAGACAGATTTTCTGAAATTAAAATCTTAATGTTTGAAGTAAAACCTCAGGATAAAGTAAACAAACAGAGATTAGTTAAGTGAGCTTAGTGCTAACGACAGCGCCTTCATTGGGCTGATTGCTTATGGTAGGATAAATGATTTTCAACTTATGTGGTCACATGAGTTATTTCCTTTTCAGCAGCTCTGCACCAATAACAACACATGTCCTGTCATTAAAAATAATACAATGTTGATTACTCACAGAAACAAGCAACATACAATAGTGAATGCCTCGTTTTGGAGATCCTACAGGAATGAAATGACATATTTCATATTGTAAAGGCATACTTTTTTAAAATATAGATCTTCACTTTTAAATATTGATTAATTCTCGACCCTATTAACTTTGCCAAGGAGGACACATTTTCACCATGGAAGATTCCATAAAATTTTAGAGGGGATTTAAATCAATCTACTGATTCTGGAACATTTTCAAAAATCTAAAAATCTCTATCTCTCATCAATGGCAAAACTTCAAAATTTACCGATCTTTGTGAATTTCAATTAAATTCAACTCAACTTTATTTATATCGAGCAACTTACAAATAGTCATCTTTAAGCGTTATCAATAATAAAAAAAAAAACATTCTTGAGAAAAAACCCAACAAATCCAACATCAGAGTGTCCCAGACTAGTTGAGCCGTGAACAACAGATCAGGAACTGCCAACTCCAGATTCAAGAAAAGAGAGAGGAGGGCGAGGAGAAAGCACAGACTGCAGAAAAAACATGATACAGTATTATCGGGTCTGCCTGCATGGAAACACCTGGTGCTAAACTATATGTGAGTGGAATGAGAATGAGCACGGAGTGGACATCGGTGTAGATAATGTGTAAGCAGTGTGGTGAGTATACAACGAGGATCAGAGGTGGGGGGTTAGCTACAACCCAGCATGACTGTGTCTTTCTAGACAGCAACCCATAGAGAACTATGTGTAGATGGTGAATTGTGTTTGAAAATTGTTGGTGTTCTACTATATAATCTGAGTTTTTAGTTCCTATTTTTAGGTTTAGGGCTTTGTTCCTTGTGGTTTGGTTAACGCTATTATACAGTATACGCTTTAGCAAGTAAGTAGGTCTTGAGTTTAGCCTTTAGGTGGAGAGAGTAGCAGCCTCCCGTACTAAGACTGGGAGCTGGTTCTAAAGGCGAGGATCCTGTTAGTGAAAGCTTTGCCTCCTGTTCTACTTCTAGACTTTAGGAACTTCCAGAAGAACTGAGAGCGGAGTGTTCTGCCCAGACGATAGGGCACTAACAAGTTTTTAGGATATACAGGAGCTGAATCATGTAGAGCTTTGTAGTCTAACAGGAGGATTTTAAACTCTATTCCAGATTTTACAGGAAGCCAATGAAGGGAAGCCAATCCTGGAGAAATATGCTTCCCCTGCTTGAACTGTACCTGTTAGTATTCTGGCTGCATCATTCTGGATTAACTGGATAGTGACGTGCCGTCAGGTTAGGCAAGGCAGTGCCTACCCAAGGGTGAATTGATATTTTGATTATTTGTTTTAATTATAATATAATTATAAATTATTTATTTTTCAATAGCCTACAGTACCTATAAGTTTGAAAGTGTCCGCATTTTGTGCTTTTCATAGCCCAAATTGCTAAACATCGCTATTTCCTAACTGCTGAAAGGCAGGAGGAGGCCACACCCCCTCCCAAAAGTACATGGCTGCTCTGCCTCTGTTCCCATAGCGTGTTTTTATGTGTTTGCGCATGCACAGTCAGTTCCCCAAGATGACAACCATTTACGTAAAAAGGCAGCTCTCTACGCCGACTTTGGACAAAATCGCGCTATGCTAAATGCTACAGTATACTAAGTTCACAGTGCATTAGTGAATTGATACCACGTGACCACTGCTGCTACGTTCTCTAGCGAGTGGGCGGGATAACACTACAGGCAGGATGACAGCGCGAGAGACGATAAAGAAACTTTTTTTTGAGGAAAAACGACAGCTTTTAAAAGATGACCAACACCTGAGCTACCAGACGTTCAGCAATGGTAAGGTCAGAAAATTGTTCGTATTTTCTACAGTGAATGGTACAAAAGGAAGGATTGGCTTTGTGGATGCGCCTCATTGATCTCGCTGTTCTGAGTTGTTGATGTTGTTGTCATTTTCTCTGTGTTTCTGTGTTTCCAACACAAACAACGAATGCGCTGCCGTGTCGCGAGATTTATCTTGTTGGGAGAGTATGGAGGCTATATTAAATAATTGTTTATGTTTCTTTAATGGTGTTTTTTTTAGATGGCTAAATGCTTGTTCATGTGGATCTTGTTGGGTTTTTTCTTTCTTATTATAAATTGTATATTTTGATAAGCGCATTGAGATGACTTTGTTGTAAATTGCGCTATGCAAATAAAGTTGAATTTAACTGAATTGAATTGAATTAACATTTGCCAGCAGAAACATATGAAATTGTCATTGGTCTTGACATTGGTGGTCTTGATTTGGAACGCCCTGCCTAACCTGCCCTACTGCTCACGGCACGTCACTGACCATTATCTTTTGCTATCCACACACTCTAATTATTGTTTTCAACCTAAAAACTACACATTACAGTAAAACACATGGCTATTTAAGTGGCTATTGTGGTTGTGAGTTGGGAAAACGGTGCTTCAGGGTGTGTTTGAAACAGCTGACTGACTCCGCTGTTGCTGTGATAAACACTCACCGGAGCTGCCATCCTCACCTCTTCTAACCAGAGAAATAGTCCATTTAAGACTATGGTCCACACATCAGATTATATCAAAGGCAAGGCATATAAAGTTTACTAAAACCTAGGGGTGTCCTGATCCAATATTGATATTGGATGAATAGAAACCAGGGATCATTCTTGTTTTCCTATTATTCAGTCAGAGACCTTTCCTGACTGAGACCTATCCAACTATTACAGCTGAGTAATAAAAAGTTCTAGCTTTGCAAAGAGCTTTTTATAAGCTAACAAACTCTTTCTCCAGGCTATATGAACTTCTACCAGGTTTGGTGAAAACCACCTCCATTCCGGTTTTTGCGATACCTGTTTTTTCACTCAGTTATGTTGGGTTGCTTCCTCAATTATTCCACAGAGTTTTATCCAGATTAGATCTGGATTACACATTTCATCACAATTTTTCCTTTAAAGTATGAATGATCATGGTACATGATCAGGATTACTGATCCAGATAACTGTCAAAATCTGACAAAGAGAATATTTGGAGCTTGGCAAAGGTTTGCTCTTGTTTTTAGGATCTTCAAAGTTGAGTGAAATAGTAATACTATTTCACTCAACTTCCATTTTAAGTTAATAATGTGTTTTTTAAAATCTGAAACTATTGTTATGTCTTTAGTCACCTGCTCTTCAGGTTAGAGAAGGAAATATAGACAGATTGTTCCTCCTTTCTACCACTTCTATCGCCTTCTACTATTATGAAGTGGGTTCTCCTTGTTTTGTAAAGGTGACTGTTAAATTCAAGCCTGGTCTCTGACTGAAATATTCAGTGAGCCAAACAGTGGAGTTCAGTGTGTGAAGGTCCCTGGTGTTGGTTGACAGCTTGGTGAGTTGGGGCACAAAGCGCTCTTTATGTGTGTTAGGGTTCCACCCTGTAAGTCAGGGGGCCGTGTGAGTGTGTGTAAGCGCTAGGGTAGCCGTGGGGAATGTGCTGTTAGGTAAGCTCTGTTACAGCAACACAAAAGACCCCAAGAAGTACACCTGTCCTGCCTCCGAAAACCTCCCCCTTTGTTTAATTCAGTCTTATATACAGTGTCGTAAAGTCATTGCCCCTTCTTGTTGTCTGATTCTATTGCATATTCATCACGACTTAATGTTTAGGATCATAAAACCAATTTTGATATTATTAGATCAATTGGGTTATCTTTGTCAGATATTAAAATTGGTTAGATGATCTAAAACATTTAATTGTTTTAAATATGCAAAAATAATCAGGAATCATGAAGGCGGCAAAAGAAATCAAAAAAGTAGATTATTAACACTATCCCCTCTTTGAAGCAACAACACTTATCACTAGGGCTGTCACTTTAACGTGTTAATTGTGATTGATTAATTACAGGAAAAATTGAATTAACGCACAAAAAAAATAAGTTAACCGCTTTTTTTTTTTGCACCCCAAACAGCGCAAAACCTTTTCATTGCATGCGTTCCCGTATACACATAATACCGATGCACCGCCTACTATGGTAGAACCTGAGGAGAAGTCTTTGCGGGTGTTAATTTTTTGTTCAAAAATACATACCGGATGGACAACTAAAGCCCAGATGTGTGCAAATTGTGCAAAAAAGAGTTTGTGAATCAGTGAAGCTATTCTTCCTCCACCCTTTCAGCATAACTCTCCGACCTCAATGCTAACTATGTAGCAGCAATCACCTCAATGCTAACTTTGGAGCAGCAAGCACCTCAATGCTAACTATGTAGCAGCAAGCACCTCAATGCTAACGTTGGAGCAGCAAGCACCTCAATGCAAACTTTGTAGCAGCTAGCATGGACAACGAATGCTGGACTAGACCGAGTAGCCAATCTTCACTGGACAAGATGTAGAGTTTAGATCGGGCACAAAAAATCCAGCCCTTCCCGTCCCGGGCCGGCGGGGCATAAAGCCAGACCCGACCCGAGCCCGACCCATTAACTTAAATTGTAGGCCCGAGTCTGAAGCAAACCCGACGTAAATTATTATTTTATTGAACGTATTGCAGCCGGTAGATTAATAGCGCGGTGCCTCGCACAGCGAGGGGGGAAAGACCGCAGCCCAAAAGGTACTGTAATGACGTGACTCGAGCCGTTATCACAGTTTTACAGGCTTTAATGGAGGTCGTAGTAACACTCCAAAAATAAACAATCAAACACACATACAACCGTCTTACACCGTCATACACTCACACTACCATGGGAACAGAATTGTTCACTCTTTTTCCTGCTTACACCCACCCTTTCCCCAGCCTCCCAGCCAATCAACACTCAGAACACATGTAAACAAAGACACACATTGGCAGATGGGAAATCTCAGCATCAGTTAACCACTGAATACACACAAGTAGAACTCAACCAGAACATAGAACCCAGTCTGTTCCAGTATGCAGACCAGACTGGGCGGCCCGTGCATGGAGTGCAGACCTGACTGAAGCACACAATCATATTGTGTTCCCTGTGCTCCAGCAGCAGGTGAGGAATGAGCAAAATCAGTAAATAATAATCAGTGAATGTGAACACTGAACAACAAAACGTAACATGGCGTCAATAACCCATCCCATTATTATCAGAAATCATTTTGGAAATGATACCACAACAATATAGAAGTGTTTTTGTGTTAATTAAAAAATAATATTAATGTAATAGAGATTTTTTAAAAAGCCAAGACCAAGAATCTAAACTCTAACAAGATGACAGGGTTCAGAGCCAAAATGAATAAGTCCATGAGTGACAGATGAACAAAGTCAGTGGATACATTTTTGTAGTGGACAGTCGACCACTCTCTGTGGTTGGAGGATGTGGGCGGGGCTACTGGGTCTGGTTTATTTATTATATATTATCTGGAGGAGAGAAAAAGCAACAAGTTTGGTGTTCAATAATTGTATTGATCATAAAAGTGTTCTTAATGTTTATGATGTGCTAACTTATAGCACTACATATGGACCTGATGTTTTTGAGAAATTAAAAGTATAGAATACAGTTGTTAAGATTGTTTTGTGTGTGTGTGTGTGTGTGTGTGCGTGTTGGTGTAATAATCTGAAAAATAATAAATAAAACATTATAAAATTACATTTTTAATCAATAGTTTTATTAATCTAAATTATTAGACATTTCAGGGGACCCAATTTGTATTCCAGGCAACCCCACATTTGGTCACGACCCTAAAGTTGAAAAACTCTGCATTACATTATTATGTTTTTTTGAAGTGTGCAGGAGGAGGGGGTACATGGCTTCAAGTTAAATGTCTGAAGGGCTACGGGACTGTGAAAAGTTTGGGACCACTGGTCTAAACTAAAGGTGGCAGCAGCCCTTGGGACTAGTCTCACATACAGAGGAATGGAAATGGTCCAAGTCTGAAGCCAGTTTGTTATACTACATCAATGTTTCAATCTGCCATAATAATGTAATTTAAATGAAAATACCTCAAGTTGAGGGCATTTCTCAGCAATTTTTAGTACTACTTATCACACGTGGTACCAGCTCAACCGGCCACCTCCCGTGTACCTGGGACACCAAACTGTAACTGATGAAAAACTACAGAAAAACAAAGCAGTACCAAAAAAAAAAAACACAGTATAACAAACATTGTAACTGCAGAGAAAAAAACAAACTGGCTAAAAATGTATTTACTGTAGATAGGTACAGCTGAGGCAGGCCTGACAATGACGAACTTGTGGAAGCAGACCTTGAATAGTTCAGTGAAGTAATCAGGAGATTGGACACACCTGGGAGGAGACAGCAGGTAGGAGGGAAACTACTCAATAGGCCCAACTGATAAAAAATGATCCTTCATAGGCCTGTATCAGCTGGAAAATAACATAATATAAACAAATACCAAAAAAATTACACAGTACATTGGTAAACAATTAAGTGGAGTACACACATAAGGATTTCATGAACCTGATTAGATTTATTTTATCCGAACATACCCCACAAATAAAGAATTAATAAAGCATGTGCGCTCCAGTAATCTAAACACAGAACATGACACACATACCGACCCTGTCCATTGATCTTCCTCCAAGCCATAAATCTCACGTGACCAAACGAGATATAACAACGTGACCTATTGCTGCATTCCAAGGAACTTGGAACTTTGGATTTTCTGACCCTCTACTTGAAAAAGTGACTTGGAACGCCACCAATCTGATATTATAGCAGTCAGCCATGTATGAGTTCTCCAAGTTGGGCTTAGAGATCAGAATTTTAAACTTGGAAATGCTGAGGGATGAGTTGCCTGGAACGAAGCGTTACATGTTTGTCAGTCAGCTTGCTTCTTCATCGGCTAAATTCTGTTTTCTGTCAGAAATCATAGAGTCATATTCTTTCCCCACTGGATGAATTTTGTTCATGAATATAAACAAGTTAAAAATTCACGATTTCCGGCCCGAAACAGTCTCAAAGTCAATTATTTGGACAAATTAATTCTTAACACACCTCTGATGACAGTGACCTCAAAAATAATCTGGCGTTTGCTGTCTTTGGTCAGGATGAGAGAAAATTGGGACAAAAACCACCCAATTATTGTTATGAGTGTACCCCGCTTTACTTACCTGTAACAAACCACATGTTGAAACCAACTAAACAAACACCACCAGCAAGAAAAAAACACAAATAAAAAGACTCCCTTTTGGCAAATGTTACGCCTGTTTTCTGTCATTATGCAGTATCATCAAAAAGGGAACATTCTGCTCCAAAATGATATGGCAGGAGTTTCTGACTGTCAGTACGACTGTTCACATGGTGTTCCCTGCTGTCCGTTTGTTCCAGTAACTCTTTGCATCTGATCCAAAACACTGCACACGTGTACAGAGAGAAACACGTCAGTCTCTGTCAAAGGGAAAAAAGAAATGTTGAAAAATTCATTTCCCATTTTCCCAAACAGAAAGTGTGGCCTAGCATTTTAACAACATGTGCAGCAGTGCAATATCCCAACATAAGTGTGCTGGATAGGCTGAAGCTTCCTCAATGAAAAATGGACACAAATCTTTCAACTGTCAGGATTCTCTCCTGTAAAACCAGCGCTTAGGGGTAGACTCCAAACATGTAGTAACCCCTTAAAGTCCATGTAAAGCAAGTTCAGCCATTTTCTTCAAAGTACTTTAAATAGGTCAGGTTCAGAAATAATGGGCGTGTTACGTAACGGAGCCATCATTAGCATAAACCCGACCCTGCTGCTGAAGCACATAAATAAAGTCAGCGCATTAGCTTCAGTGGTTTTCCCGCTCGCTCTCGATAGCATTTCTTACGACAGTTTGCAGCTAGCTAACCAGTCAACCAGTCAGCTAACATGTCATGTCTCCTCCAAAGTAGTGATATAAAGAGTAAACGCACACCTTTTATCTGTGATTGACTCCGTTTGGCGGTGCTTCATGTGTGCTGCAGCCATGAAAGGAAATAATAAAACTCTGGCACTTTTAGTTTGTCTCGGTTCTTTCTTTGACTCAAAAGTCAATTCTCTCATATCGTTCTGCAAAAAGTTGAAACATGGCGGTGTTGAGTGGAAAAGACAGTGACCAGGGCTGTGATTAAGGCGAACCAATCACAGTGCTTACGTTCCGCGTTGCCTCGACGTGCAGTCAGGATTTTTTAACTGACACGCCCTCAGCGTTTCAGAGCAGAGAGAAGTGCTTGTTTTTCCATGATTTTGAGACTTGATTTTATATATTTAGCTATTTTTTTCATCTTTCAAATGTGACTCAGTGGTCAATGACACATGTTTCTCAGGTGTGACAAACTCATAACACAAATTTATTTCTGCTTTACACGGACACGCAGTACGTAAGTTTTTTTTGGCATCATTTGGTCAAAAATCCATAATAATCTTTGAGCATATTGTAATCAAAAGTGTTCTCAGTAAACAGTCAATCTATTCTCCTTCTCCTGTCCCTGTGTACTCGCGGATCCCTGCGTTTGTGTTTTTAGATTGTTTCTCCACCTTGGTTTGCCTTTTTCCACTTGATTTGCGGTGTAACTATTGTGTTTGATGAGACATCTGTAGAAAAGTCAGCCTTTTCAATTTTACTTTCGATGGTATGTGTGTGCGCCAGACTTCAGTCGAGCAGCCAATAGTAACGCCCAAAACAGCTCATGGAGCACACATGTTTGTAGAAAGATCTCTGACTGGCTGACATCCAACGTCACGCTCCTGGATTTATAAAACTAATTTACATGACCAGGAGATGTAGAATAGATTCACAGTCCACTCAGAACACTTTGGATTATAATATGCTGAAAGATGAATATGGATTTTTGACCAAACGATTCTGAGGATTCTACATACCGCACCTTTAAATCACACATTTATTCTCCTTTACTTCCATTGACTTTCCCTTTTTGCACCAAAGTCCCAAGGTCAGGTTTTATGCTATTTCATGTTTCCTGTTTATAAAACTGATTAAACACATTTCATCACTGAATGTATTATTTGCAAGCTCTGCAATCCTCTTTCCTGTTTTCTAAAAGCTAGTAAATAAATATATATCAAATTCACACATAACAAGACAGTTTGATTAGTACGATCCACACAAGCTTTAAATGATGTTAATGTTTTCCATTCCTCCTCTGAGAGCTGAGGAAACCATCCTGATCGTCATCATTACCTCCGCTAGGCTTCAGATCTAAAAGCCTAAACAGGAAGTCGAATCTACAAACGAGAGGTGTGGAATTTAAAGACAATTGTCAGCCACCAGGGGGTCGGCTGCGCTGTGGAGAAATGTTAGTGTAACGTCCATCAGACTTTATGCTGCAGCCATCCATAGCATCAAAATATATCAGCCCTCCTTCCTTCATCTTCTGTTCCAGCTTTATTCTCAACAGGCTTGCTTACACAGGGCCAACACAAAGAGATCAATAACATATAAAACTGCTCACTCATACAAGCTACTTATGAAATACTGCATCCTAAACAAAAACACTCACCTCGATTAAAAAATGAAGGATGGTTATTGTGGGAAATCAAGACAAAATTCCAATTCCAAACACGTTTTCACAATGTGATGTATGACTGAAGCCAAACTTTTCTGAGAGTATCTTTGTATCCAGGGTTGGAGGCTGTTAATATTTTTAAACTCTTATCAGTTTTTCTCATTCACTAATGAGGCCAATGTCCCCAAAAAGTGAAAACACTGCAAAATTATCATTCCTGGTGTTTTCACAGGTTGAACTTTGTACCAAAATCATAGCGGTTGTTGTTCACACCCGAATACGACTGAAATTTAAACGGTCCTGTGTCATGCTATATTTAGACCTTCCAAAATCACCTACAGCCACATATGGCTAATATTTTACATTTTGCAAAATAAAATACTAATTTATCAAGAAATATTACTTATTTTCTTTCGAGTTGAGACGCACGGTTTCTCAGAGCGCCGCCCCTCCTCGTGTGAGTGCCTCCCATTTCATGACGTAGCCCTAGAGCCCCGGCAGCATGGGCAGCAGGCACGCCCACCAAACTTTGTAAACAGTTCCAGAAAATGTATTTCAAATATAAAGACAAATAAGTGAGTATGGCTAACATTTGTAGCACCAGAGAGAATGGATGTGTATTTTCACTGTGGAGGGGCGACACCAGCAGCAGGCACTTTCTGGAGGGGACGGTTCAGAATTCTAGTGACGTCACTGGAATTACGAGCCGCTCGTTTCTCAGAAGAGGGCAGAGAAGCAACTCAGAGAGCAGGATTAATGAGGTTTTATCACAGATACAGGAAGGAAACCCATTAATACTTTGGGGGTGTTTTTGATAAGGAGTTAACATTGTAACAAGGTTCAAAGCTCAAAAAAGTTGATTTACATAATATAGGACCTTTAATGTTTTGTGGACTGACGTCATATCACGACAAAAACAGAACACTCAGAGAGCTCCAAATATCCTCTTTACATATTGGCAGCGGTTATTCACACTTTAAAGGCTTGTAAAATTGTCTGTCCCCATTAATAACAATACAGTAAGTCCAAATGGAAACGCCCATTAATTCAATAAATCTGGATCTGATCTGACTCAGTGGCGTAATCAGGAACCAGCCCAACATAACTGAGTCAAATTTTAAAAAAATTGGTCAATTACAAACCAAGATTTGAGTATTGGAAGTTTCACCTATGATGAGAGATATGGATTTGAAAATGTTCTAAATTGATCCAGAATCTGTATATTTAGCTCGATTCCCTCCAAAATGTCATGGAATCTTCCATGGTGTAAGGTTTATCTTTGGTTAACATTTAGTTAAAATCCATTGAGCACTTTTGACGTAGTCATGCTAACAAACTAAAAATATTACCTTAGGTGTAGGTAACCAGAAAAAAAATGACATCAAGCGAAGCACTGTCTTCCTTGACTGGCACAACCCAAGAAATGATGTAAGGAATTAAGTTTAAACAATTCTTAAATATCTTAAATATAACTTTAAACATCACAGTCTCACCTTGTATGAGAAATTTAACGTGATAACTTGAGGCATTTAATACAAGTTGCAGAAAAACGACCCTTCATGTAACTTTTCCCACTTCAGCGCCATCTTTGCTTTCTTCTACAGAACTCCCAATCCCACAATGCAATGCGTGAAACTTTTTCAAACTTCAACTCAGCATTTATCAACAAATGTATTGGAGTCAAAAACATTTGTGGCCATACCAGCCTGTCATTGTCGATCTCATTAGATCTCAGAAGCTAAACAGGTCTGGGCCTGGTTAGTAGATGGACTGAGAATTCCAGGTCCTACAGTGGGGGACAGTCACTTCTGTGGTACCTGTCATTGTGTCCTTGGGCAAGGCACCTCACCCACTTTGCCTAGTATGAATGTAGTGTGTGAGTGAGTGTTGGTGGTGGTCGGAGGGGCTGATGGTGCACCATGGCAGCCTTGCCTCCATCAGTCTGACCCAGGGCAGCTGTGGCTACAATTGTAGTTTTCCACCACTAAGTGTGGAGTGAAAGAATAATACCTTAATTCTGTAAAGCGAATTTGAGTGTCTATGATAAAACGCTATATAAAATTGATGTATTATTATTATTATTAATCCTGCGAGCATCCATTTCAACCTTTTTGGAATTAATACCTTCCATTAGTGATTTATGAGGTCGCAGATTTTATCTGTGTTGTTAAAAAAAAAGTTTGCGTCCCAACAGCTTTAATTAAATACTAGATTTACATTTTTCTCTTCAATTTTTTAAAAGTGAAATTGTTCTCAGCCCTTTGGGTTCCACATAGTTATCATGGTTTAGTGGAAAGCAGACAGTATTTCTTAGTGTTTTACCTTGAAGAATATTTTAAAAACTGAAGAAACTTAAAAAAAAAAAATATATATATATATGATGTGCAATAAATATATATATATATATATATTTATATAGCGCTTTTTGTAAAGAGACTAAAAGCCCTTCACAGAAACCATTATTCAATCATACTGGTGGTGGTAAGCTACATTGTAGTCACAGCTGCCCTGAGGCAGTCTGACAGAAGCGTCACTGCCATTTTGCACCGATGACCCCTCTGATCACCAACATTTATGCACAATTTCTACCCATTCATACGAGGCAATGTGGGTGTGCCTTGCTCACGGACACAACGACAAGGTCTTGGATAGAGCAGGATTTGAACCCCCAACCCTTCGGTTGTTAGACGACCCACTCTACCACCGAGCCAGCCAATCACTATTTACACAGTCAATAAAAAAGAATTGACACATATATACACACACACACACACACACAGTATATATATACGTATGTGTGTGTGGTCTATATTTTAAGTCAAAATGAGGCAAAAAGTTGTGAAAAGGTTGTTATTGAGGAAATAGACACTAAATGCAATATATTGTAATATTTCCAATCTTGTCCTTCATGTTAAAATAAATGTAGACTCCACAAAAAAAGACATGCAGAACATGATGTATGTATTTGTGTTTACGTTATATAACACTGCAGGGAGCAGTTTTTTTTTTCCATGCACTCATGAACCTAAGTTTAGACTTGGACCCTCAGTGGTCAGACTCCAGCCTGCTGCAGAATGATGGCTCTGCCCACATACTTAATGTTGCTCTTTATTTAACTCGTGGGAAAATTAGGCTTGGCTTGACATGGAGGTAATTTTTCCTCGATTTTACAAGCCCCAGGGTTTTTCTGTCACCACAGCAGCCTCTAACGACACAGTATCTATTCAGTGAATTTCAATCAACCCTGTGTTCCCCTTTAGATCTGCTAGCTAACAGAGGATGATCAAACTGTGTATTGGGTTCATATAATAACTTAATGAAGCTCCCTCTCTGTCTCTGAGGCAGAGCTTTTTTACATGCAGGAGTGCTGACCGTCAAGCTGCTTCCAGCATTGCTGCCTGTGTTGAATATAAATGTGAGAAGAACACGCTGGGAAACAAACATCCACCGTTCTGGATCTCTACAACAGGGACTATCTGAGAGAACTCCAAGACCCTCACTCACAGGTTAGCATCATAAAACCACGAATTTTGGATTAGCCCCCTATAGAGTGTTATTGGTTATGGTGGGGAGTGTCACCTTGACAACCTCTGCACTTGAGCCGGTGAGGAGCCCAGTCGAGCCAAGTCTTCTAATAGACTAGCGAAGATGAGTGACAGGCCTGAGCCGCAGAGTTTGAGAGGAATGTAAAGCTTTGCAGCTAAATTGTTGAGCAAAAATCTCATGCTGTAATTGAATTCTATTAGTCCTTTGTATCTGAATCAAACAAGCTGCGCAGTTGTCTTATTTGTGTAATATTTGCAGCTGCATCCAAAATCTTAAGACAGTCAGCTGCAGGGATGACATGCCTCTCATCAAAGGTCACCTCACGTTACACATTGTGCAAAACACACGCGTCATCCTCAACATATGCCAGTGTGAAGGGACTCCATACACACTCAACCTCACTCTTCTCTGTATCTCGTTTTCGAGCCAGGGGAAGAAAAAAAAAAGAAAAGAAGCCCAACTTAGGTTTGAGGTGATGTATTGTTGCCTGGCAACGCCACTGAAAAACCCAACAGTGTCTGAGTGTCTGCGCGTCCTTTTAAACTTTCAGTTTGTCCTTATGCACACTCTGGAATTTAACCCAGCAGTGAGCTCAGAGACAAAATACTGCAATGTGTACAATTAGGATTTGTTTTTCACCTTCAGTGCATGTGTTTGAAATAAGCCTTATTCCTGTCCTGAATGTTTGAAATCTGTCCCTCTCATTTATGCATAATATTCATAAGAGGGACAGAGAAAGTCCTGGTACTGAGCTACTTGCAAAACCAGCGATAACTAAAACAATCAAAATTCTTTAGAGATTCCCTTTGTTAACACAGATTATGAGCTAATGATGTTGGTCCCTCAGAGGGACCAGCTAGTGTTTATATTTAATGTGGTTTGCTTTTAAGAATAAAGTCGAGCAAGGGTGTCAAACTCATTGTAGCTTAGGGTTCAAAATACAAAGCAGTTTGATCTGAAATAGGCCACATATTTTAGCCAAGAAAACAAGTCATTTCAAAAATCATTATGGCTTAATTTGCACTTCCACATAAAAATGATATATTTTAGTCCCTGCAGGTTCTTCACCAAAAAATTCCTTAATTCTGTGCCAATTTCTATTTTATTTAGTGAAATTTGGCGTAATAATTTGAGGAAAATTGCAGGATTTCTTTCAACAATTAAAAAAAGAAGAAGAAAACAACATAACTATGTGATATAAGCACTGGAAAACTAATGATCCAAGTTTTCACAGTTAGATTTACTTTTTCCTGCGGGACAAATTGGATGCTCCAAAGGGCCAGAAGTTAGACACTTGTTGACGTAGACACACATTAACGTGTTTTAATGACAGTTGGACATAGTGTCTGACTGTGAGGACTGCATATTGTTATTGGTCCAGTTGTTTGTTTTTTCCTCTAAGCAGATGCTGTGGATTAGTGGGCAGTGCAGCAGTGCTACTGACCTCTGATTACATGGATAAACAGTGGGTGGATGAGGTTTTCCCACTGAACATATTCTGCACTTTACTGCCATCTAGTGAGGTGTTTGCTTTAGTAATCCATCCATTTATCCCTTCATGTTGGCCTATATGATGATTTTAATAATGACAGTAGAAGAATTTAAGTAGGAATATTTCACTGTTACAAAACTCAATCGTCCTCACGGTCATGAACAAATACAGCAAAGACAGCACTGGACAGTTACTGTGTTTGTACTCAGAGTACAAACATTCAGAGTAGTTGAGCTTGACTGTGTGGGAGTGAGCAGCTGCCTCTGCCTCTGCCTGACTGCAGTCCACACAGCCCCCAGTAGTAGTAGCAGCACTAGCAGACGCCTAATGTAATGCAACTCATGCAAAGTTCTTCTTGAGGAAGTTGATGAGTCCGTTGGTGGATGAGTCGTGGGAGTGGACTTCTGTAGTGTCTTTGAGCTCAGGCTCGATTTTCTTTGCCAGCTGTTTGCCCAGCTCCACTCTGGAGAAGTCACAGGTAGAAGATAGAATGATGAATAATAACAACAGCTAGTATGCATTGTACCAGGGCTGGGCTGTATGACCAAAAATGTATATCACGGTATTTTTCAAAAATCAAACAGTTTCACGGTATATGACAGTATATTTTTTTCATGCATAATCAGGTGTTCACAGCATTTTCTACTGTCATGATGAGTGAATATTGTAGCATAATACCACACTAGTAGTAATACAAGTTTGCAACAGCAGCCCGATGGCTCTTTGCCGCACTAGCTTAGCTTCAGCATTAACTTGATTTCTAGCTTTAAATGCTGCATACTCAGTGGTGTGGTGGTTTCTTAAGGTAGCATTTTGTTTGCAGCTCCACCAGGAATTATTTCCACTTTATAGGAATTACAAATTGCGATCCTTTGCTCTCTTTTTTTGGATATTACTGCCGACATGCTAAGCTAATCGTGCCTACGTGTCCGTGCATGTTGTTTTCCTGTAGCAGAGGCATGCGCACGCAGGCACATGCTCACATGCAGCTTCAGAGCTTTCAATTCAATTGTGTCTTTCTTATCCATTTGCACGTATGATAAACAAGAATCAACAAATGTTTGACCATAGAGACAAGCTTTGATGTAAATTTTATGTGTTTTAAACAGGTGACGGGACCTAGATAAGCAAACTGCTTATCTCGTCTCCTTTTTCGACATGTACAAAACAAAAAAAGAGAAATAACAAAACTTCTGTGAATGCAACCATGTCGGAAATAAACTGAATAAATAAAATAAATAAATAAATTTACCTTCCTATGCCTGAAACGCGGCGCTGCGCAGCGTAACATTCTGAAAGTTGTGTAATCAAATTCACCGGTACGGCGGTATATCAAAAATTCATATCATAACAAAAATATATACCGGTATTTGGTATGAATCGGTATAATGCCCAGCCCTACATTGTACTGATTTTAAATCACACAGAATAGTCAGATTGCAATTGTAATTTGAGACCAGCTTCAAGACAACATGGTTTAAAAATCTACATGATTGGTCCCCATTAGGTGATTATAGAAGAAAATAAGAATATTGTAACATCACTCATAGAGGAGCACATGTATACGAGCAATAAGACTCACCCCCATTGGTCAAAACTGTTGATCTCCCACATTACTCCCTGGACAAAAATCTTGTGCTCATACATTGCTGCAAAGGAAAATAAATGTGTTACTGCAACAAAGCTGAAATGTGTGCTAGTGTTCAGTTTATTGTACATTGTTTTGAGTTGCATAAAGCAGCTTAGAAAACAATTGTGTGGTTTGCCTGGTAGAAACATCCAGTGTGTTACTATGCAACAGAACCAAATGTCCTGAGAGAACCTCAACAGGATGTTACAGCACTGACTGCTTCAAAGGTTACCCTGTGACCATTACTGCCACTACATCAGCACATACTGATACTGTACACCATGTAGCTTACTACACATGATTAGTGGAATTATTATATCATTAATAATGTTAGCTTTTACCAGGGTTGGGGGTCAATTACATTTTCAGTTACAATTACAAGTACGGTGACCAGCATTTTATCTAATTACAATTAAATTACAATGATTTTTTATCCTCAGAAAGTCAGTTACACATACGTTCTCAATTACTAAAGTTCAATTACAATTAATCACAATTACTGAGCCTGAAATAAATAACCTAGTAAAAGTTATGATAACAGGTCCTAAATCAGCTGTAAAATACACTAAAAACAAATATCTATCATCTAATTTCTTTCCTATCTATTGGTTACCTTGTTAAGCTTCCTGATTAATGAAAATATAGGTTTTAATATTTTTGGTGTGGGTGTCTGAGCCTTTTTTTGTGTCAGTATATCTATATCGATTTAAAAAAAAATTTAAATGGTCAAATGTGGAAAAGCTTGATATGAAACACGTTTTAATAATTGCTAACTACATATGTGTACAACTGTACATATAGAACTGTAACATGGTTCCCTAGTTTTGTACTAAATTATAATTGACAATTTCTATAGAATTTTCATGGCAATTACAAAGTAAATTATCTAAACTCAATTACAATTTAATTATGATTACGACAGCAACAGAATTTTTACATTACAATTACAAGTATGCCATGCCATAATTGTAATTAATTATCAGTTACACGATTAAAATTATAATTGACCCCAACCCTGGCTGTTTCTACTAAAGGTTTATTACATTTAATTTGACCATATGCTAAATCTTTATATGATTGCTCCAATGTTTCATTTATAAACAATATATGTTTGTTCTCACCTATCAGAGCTCCCAGAGTGTACGGTGTCAGTTTCTTGAAGATGATGGAGTTTGTTGGTCTATTTCCCTGGAATACCTGTTAGATGATATTAATAACAACTCAACAAACATATTTGTACTGTTCTGATTAATCTGCTGTGGTTAAATCGTGCACAGTTCGTGTGAAAATGAAGCTTGCGCATACTGTAAATAGACTCATTGGGTGTTTTATCACCAACCCATTAATCTTAAAGCACTTTAGGTCACACATTAGAGAGTTTGGCCATAGCTAACCATTAGTGCTACTTCCAGTGATTGTATTTGGTGTTATGCAGTATTTATTATTTCATCCCTCCTTCAGAGGGGATTGAATCTAAATTTCCATGAGTATAGTATATAAAGTATGTATGCATATACAGTGTTTGTAAGCAATTGAAAGGCAAATTTGGTCTCAGTTAAGATATATAGTATTTTAAATGAGTTTCATCTCTCGAAGACATACATGTGAAAGACCATATGAAGGTTTTAGATGTTCCTCAAACCGTTTTAAAATCCAGGGGAGATAGAGCTTTCTGACCGTGTGGACTGTGAAACTGTAAAACACACTTATTCAATTTGTCCTATGGCAGCACATAATGACTTTCATTAAATTAAATTAAATTAAATTAAACTGGGCTTTAAGCCTTTATTCGTCATGTATATATGTTGGTACGCATATATGTTGAAATTTGTCCTCTGCAATTTAACGGATCCCCTGGGGGGCAGTCGGCCTTCTCTGCTTGTTATGTTTTATCCATTGCTGCCTATTGTCTGTTGTGTTTTGACTACTTTCTACTGTTTTTACCTCTAATCTAATTTATTGTTTCTCCTATTTTTATTGTGAAGCTCTTTGGTAAGCCTTGGCTGTTCATATGTGCTATAGAAATAAAGTTGACATTGACATTGACGTATAATGAGAAACAATCAAAATGTACAAATATGTTGTCGATGTCTATGACTTACTTTGTGTGGAAGAATTTTGTCCAGAGCCTCCCCACTCAGGCCGCTGGCCTCCAGCTCCTTTCTGGCCTCTTCAGTAGTCTTACCTTTCATCAGAGCTTCTGTCTGAGCCAAGAAGTTAGCTAACAAGATCTGCAACAACATCACACACACAGAAACACTGTTGGATGTTGGATAAGGGACATCAGATAACTGACGGCCCAGGGGCCACATTCATTTCTATTCAGTTCGACTTTATTTATATAGTGCCAAATATAACAATAAGTCATCTCATAGCACTCATCACAAAATATGGTCATGATGAAAAAACTCAACATTTCCACATTAGGCATATATATATATAGTAGGGATGTAACGATTCACTCAACTCCCGATACGATTCGATTCACGATACTGAGTTCACGATACGATTCTCTCACGATTTTTTCATTTACAAAATGGGACTGTAGACAATTTTTTTTTTGGGAAAAAAAACTAGAAAATACTGTATTATTTTCCTTATATTTTTCATTGTCAAAAGAATTCCTTGATAAACTATTCAAAACAATGCAATTTAACTAAAAATAAATCTTGAATTAAATAAATAAAAGAATAATACAAATGAAAATGAAGCCTATTAATTTAAATTCTGGTTCTATAATAAACAATGCAAAACTGCATAATAGTTCTTTTTCTTTTAAAAGTGCAACTGAAAATGTATTTTGTGCCTTAACAATTGGACTTTAAAAAAAAAAAACCGTCATTGCACTGATTTACGTCATATTTGTTTGGACCAGCAGAGGACGTTGGTAACACAGTGGTCGGTTGGCATGCAGATATCTTGCAGTGAAGAAGATAAGCTATGCTAGCAGACAGAGCTAATAGAAAAACGTGACTTTTACAGATATTCAAGTAATATTACAGATATTCTTTCGGTGCTAAAGGGGTAATGAATCATTTATTAACATATTTAAGAGTAGAAGGTGGACAGAAAGAAAGTATTAGCAGACTCCGCCCGCCGCCAACACTTCCGGATGCTGGTTAAAAAAAGTACTGCGATTCAATTGTCAGAAAATCGATATCAACCGTGATACCTATGAATCGATTTTTAACTGCCTTACGATTAATCGTTACATCTCTAATATATATATATATATATATATATATATTTATTTATACAATATTAATCCATGGGTTGATAAACGGACAGCATTCTGATCAGTTTCACTTTATTACAGCACAGTTTCTATTCAGGTAGTCCTCCTCAATTTATCACACACACTGGGATGAGAGCGCATTGTCTCACTGTAGTATGTTCCTGCTGATGCTGACAGTGTCACTATAGCGTATGTATGAATAAATGAAAGAATGAATGAGTTCACAAGTTTTACAAAAAATGTCATCAGTAAATGAAAGGATTGCATTTATCCATTAATAATCTTTGTTTCCTAAACACAGCTGTCAGATCTGCACCAACCAGGATCTTCTAACAATGGGCAGCTCATTTTACAAGATAACTGATTGGTCAGGAAGCGGGACATTTGTACGCACTTAGATCTTATCCACTTCATAACCTGGTCCTGACCAGGCTAGGTGTTCAGCCTAAGTTACCATGGAGATTTAGCCCGGTAAGACATTAACCAGCGTCATTGTACAGGACACGCGGAATAAATCCCAGAAGTTAGCGCGATAAGAGGAAATCAAGCTTTGTAGTACAGGTCCAAAATAACTACAAAACGCAACAAAAACACACAAAACAAACAAAAAAAAAAAATACACAAAAAATTACTCTATACACAAAACTGCAACAAAAACATACAAAATGGCTTCAAAAACACAAGAAACAACAACAAAAATAAGCAGTAAATATAAAAACATAAAATTACTCTTATTGATCATCATTCTAAATGCTGACATTAATGCTAAAAATGTGGTCCTCACATCTGGCAATCACATTTTGGTGGCCACTACTGTGTTAAAGGTCCATCCCTCATAAACATCCATCAGGGAAAATTGCAGTAACTGTTCCATTATAATATGTTGCCTTAAGTGAAAGCATTTGAGTTTGCAGAGTTGTTCGTGCTTACTTTATACTCCAGGTTTTTTGTGCATTTGTTCATATTTCACCTCACTGATATTGTCAGAGCCACACTAGTGATCCAAACAGCAAATTCAAGTTTGTATGTCAAAATTTTAGCCATAACGGTGAATCTACAAAAGCCAGAACAGTGTCAAAAGGAAAAACTACATGTGGAAGGTTAAGAGAAATTGTATTAACATATTTGTCAAGTAATATAATTTGTTAATGTTAAAAATCTCTCCTCAACGCACGCCAGAGTTAATCATGGAGGTCCACAAGGTTCAGTTCTGGGACCAATACTCTTTACATTATATATGCTTCCACTAGGTTACATTATCAGAGAACATAATATAAATTTCCATTGCTATGCAGATGATACACAGCTTTATCTCTCAATGAAATCAGATGAAACTCATCAGTTATTTAAACTCCAGGCCTGTCTTAAAGACATCACATCCTGGATGAGTCACAACTTTCTCCTTCTTAACCAGGATAAAACCGAAGTGATTTTATTTGGTCCAAAACACCTTAGAGATAAATTATCAGAGCAAATATTGTCTCTGGATGGCATTACTATGTCACCCAGCACCACAGTAAAAAATGTAGGCGTTATTTTTGATTCTGACTTATTCTTTAATTCTTGTAGTAAACAAATCACAAGGACAGTCTTCTTCCACCTCCGTAATATCTCTAAAATCAGGAATATTTTGGCCCAGAGTGATGCTGAAAAATTAATCCATGCATTTGCTACATCTAGACCAGATTATTGTAACTCCCTACTGTCAGGATGTCCTAGTAACTCACTAAAAAGTCTCCAGTTAATTCAGAATGCTGCAGCTAAAATACTAACAGGAGAGAGCATATTTCTCCAGTATTGGCTTCTCTTCAATGGCTTCCTGTAAAATCTAGAATAGAGATTAAAATCCTCCTGCTAGCATACAAAGCTTTACATGATCAAGCTCCTGTGTATCTTAAAGACCTGTTAATGCCCTATCGTCTGGGCAGAACACTCCGCTCTCAGTCTGCTGGTCTCCTGGAAGTTCCTAAAGTATCTAGAAGTAGAAAAGGAGGCAGAGCGCTTAGCTACAAGGCTCCTCGCCTTTGGAACCAGCTCCCAGTCTTAATATGGGAGCCTGCTACTCTCTCCGCCTTTAAAAGTAAACTCAAAACCTACTTATTTGCTCAAGCATATATCGTATAATAGCGTTAACCAAACTCAAAAAAGGCTCTAAACCTAAAAATAGGAATTAAGAACTAAGATTATATAGTAGAACACCAACATTATATTCAAACACGATCCACCATCTACACATAGCTGCAATGAGATGTTTGTTCAGGGACACAGTTGTGCCAGGTTGTAGACAACCCCCCACTCATCATACTGCTCACACTGCTTCACACCATTACACTGATATCTACCCCACATATATACATATATATATATATATATATATATTATTTATTATTTATTTATTTATTTTTTTTCCTGCAGTCTGTGCCTTTTCCTTGCCCTCCGCTCTTTTCTGTTTCAGGTGTTTTGATGCTGGAGATAGCGGTTCCTGATCGATGGCTCACAGCACAACTAGTCTGGGACATTTGGATGGACTGATCAATGGTTCATGGCTCAACTAGTCTTGGACATGCGGATGAACTATCCTTCTATCCTATTCTGTTTGCCCATCTGCTCACTAACCCCAAACAGTGTAAGCGGATGGCTGCATGCCACCTCTGAACCTGGTTCCACTGGAGATTTCTTCCCATAATAAGAGGGAGTATTTTCTTCCCACCGTCGCTAAATGCTTGTTCATGTGGATCTTGTTGGGTTCTTTCTTTTTTACTATGGACTTAATGTTTTGTTCAGCGCTTTGAGATGACTTTGTTGTATTTTGCGCTATATAAATAAAGTTGAGTTGAATTGAATTGAATTGTTTGTCCATCACCAAGCAATCATTTAATAAATCACATTTTTTTTAAAACACGCGTAACAGACAGGTTTTTAAAAAACGGATATCGGTATTTATTAATGCATAAACATAAGAGTTTCAGGTAATTACTAGTGCAAAATATATCCAAAGACAGGTTGATTGCAGATAACCTGAAGGTATCTACTGTATAGACTTTTTTGGAAGTTTATTAATTGTAATTTTGTCAGTTTTCCCAAAGGAAAATAGATGCACAATTAAATATTTCACAAAATAACACTGAATTGTTTTATAATTGCAATAACTGGTGGGAAAAAAATTGTTGCACCTATTTTTAAAACTCCACTGCATCAGATATAAACCTACATTTAAAAATGGACCAAAATAAAATCCTCTCTACAGCCAGAGGGGGGGAAAACAAAAAACAAAAGCACGAGCAAACCTTAATTGTGTGTGTACATAGATTTGCACTTTTGGGTTTTATTACATGAAGCTCCTTAAGGTGTTAACAAACAGCACCTGTTCTGAATGCCCAGCAGTAGATAGATACTGATGGACTGATGCTCTTTTAGTACCTTGTGGTGTAGGCTGTCTCTGATTGGATGCTGAGTCTGTGCTGGGATCAGGAAATCAGCGGGGACCATTCGTGTTCCTGAAGTGAACACAAAGATATCGACCTGCTAGGAACTCCTTTGGGTTTCTGTAATTAATCAGTATGAAGAGCCACACTGGTGTCATACCTTGATGGATGAGCTGGTAGAAAGCATGCTGTCCGTTTGTTCCTGGCTCTCCCCACACAATGGGCCCAGTGTGGTAGTTCACACGTGCTCCCTGGTTGGTGATGTACTTTCCATTGGATTCCATATCACCCTGATGAATAATAATGACTTACTTACATTCAAATACTAATGCAATAAAAGACAGATGTAAATGTAGTAAATAAGACTGAGTTGCACAAAGTCACTTTCAGAGATTTGTGGGTCCTGTAGTGTCAGACAGACCTGCTGGAAATAGGCAGTGAAGCGATGCATGTACTGGTCATAGGGCAGCATGGCATGAGTCTCAGCATGAAAGAAGTTGATGTACCAGATTCCGAGCAGAGCCAGAAGGACTGGAGCGTTCTTCTCCAGAGGAGCCGTACGGAAGTGGTTATCCTGCAGCAGAGACACTGAATATTATTTACTGCTCTTTACTTTCTCTCTTACAAGGCTTGAGAAGCTGCTGCTCCTACCATCCAGTGAGCCCCTGATAGAAGCTTCTCAAAGTTGTCAAAGCCTAAAAATCAGATGATGTGCAAAGTTAATGGAGTTTTGCAGATTACATAAGTACAATTTCCATGTATACAAGCTGCATTAAATGAGCATTTAGTGAGGCGATGTTAACAGAAACTGAATCTGTACCAAGAGGTTAAAATCTGCAGCTTTTAGTGAAACAACAGACCATTTTTTTAATTCTTCCAAACTAGTTGTAGATTTCCCCCCCAGTGAAAATCACAATTTCCCAAAGAATTCCCGTCACATCAACTGTTAGCAGTGCAATAGACAACTGAAACAGCTGTTATGGTATTATTACTACAAAGTACAAGAGAAAAGCTAGTGTCACATCCCTATCAATAATACAACTATTAACACACATATTGAAGTATTATGTGGGAGCTAATGATGCTCTGATCAGATCATTACCATCAATCTCAGTTCAGTAATGAGGGACCAACCCAACATAACTGAGTCAAATTTCATAAAAGTCGGTCATTTATGAACTGAGATATGATTTTTGCCAATGATGAGGGATAGAGATTCTTGGATTTTTCAAATTGATCCAGAATCAGTATTTTGACCTGGATCCCCTCCAAACTTTGATGATTGTGCAATTCTATTTGAAAAATCACGCAAGTGCTTAAAAACTCATATCAATTCTAATTTATAAAATTATATACTGTATATACAGTATATTACAATTTTTTTGTTTGAATCTTTGATGTACTTTCCCAGTGTACGTACCAATATGCAAAGCAATGGACATGCCAATGGCAGACCACAAGGAGAAACGACCTCCAACCCACTGGAAAACAGAAACAAGTTATGTTATTCGAAAACCTGATTTGTGTAAAACTTACAGACTCTCACAACAAGTCAGGTTTAACAGAGAGAAACGTTGTGTAACCTGTTTTTCTGTAACATAAAGGCCACATTATAACGGCTGTATATTAGATACCAACAATGTAATTGAAGGCAGCTCTCTGACCTTTAGTAGCTCTCAGCCTTTACAGTGACCTCTGCAAGAGAGAAGGTCACAACCAATAATAACTTGGGCAGTGGAGAGTCACTTGTGATTTCCCAGCAGCTGCATGTCCACCCTGACTGTCCCAACTACTTCACAAGTCAAAAGGCTATTTTATTTATAGCAGCTGCTGTCGCCTCAGTCGAACATCCATAATCACAGTCTGAAGGTTTGAAAGTTGGCCTTTCAATGTGTGTGTGTGTGTGTGTGTGTGTGTGTGTGTGTGTGTGTGTGTGTGTGTGTGTGTGTGTGTGTGTGTGTGTGTGTGTGTGTGTGTGTGTGTGTGTGTGTGTGTGTGCGTGTTAAAGAGCACTCACATCCCAGAACTCAAACATGTTCTCTGTGTCGATGCCGAAATCTTTCACTTTGGGCTGAGGAGGAAAACAGCTCGGTTACATTCCTCAGATAATTGGATGCAAGCGGATGCCTTCAGTCTCTGAGGGTTTGTCGTGACTTACTGCGTTTGTTGAAAGAGCAACAAAGTGTTTGGCGACGGCAGCTTTCTGTTGAAACAAGAAGACTTTCAGACTCTTCACTAATCAAACAGTGACTCCTCTAAACCATGCATACTTACATCTTTGGCATGTTCAAGGAACCAGTCTTTGGCTGACTCAGCATTGGTAATGGTCTCCTGGGTGGTGAATGTCTGTAAACGTGTGATCACATATCAACATGTAAACTAATGAACTGGTTTCCTTCTAAACAAGCAGTTGAAGAGTCATGTCAATTGCACACCAGAGGCTACTGAAAGTGAATGAATGCATGACTGACATAACACGAGTTCACTGGGTCTACTCTGCACACACTCATCTTAGCCATGATTTATTGGGAGGCTTTTTCCTCTGACTACCTTAGATGCAATGATGAAGAGAGTGGTTTCAGCGTTGAGCTGTGCCAGGGTCTTGGCAATATGAGTTCCATCAATGTTGGACACAAACCACACACGAGGTCCCCCCTTGGAGTATGGCTTGAGGGCCTCAGTGACCATCAGGGGGCCCTACAAAGGATAACATTATAAACCTTGTCAGAAGAAGGAATATTCATTAGTCTTGTAAACACAAAATCATTCGTTACTACACTTACAAGGTCTGATCCTCCGATTCCAATATTAACAACATCTGTGATGGCCTTCCCTGTATAGCCTTTCCACTCACCGCTGCGAACTCGCTACAACATGAACATGACCATGATTGGTTATACAAAACTGCTGATTTATCACTTGACACATGTTTGTTCTGATTTTTGCTGGTTTTTCTTACGTGACAGAACCCCTTCATCTTGTCCAAAACCTTGTTGACATCTGGCATTACATCTTTGCCATCAACCATGATGGGGGTGTTGGAGCGGTTTCTCAGAGCCACATGGAGCACAGCGCGGCCCTTGAGACACACAGACACGTGAACACTTAGAATTATCACTTTCTGTTGGAATATTGCATCTTTGTCATTGCTGATGTGTCCTGGGGCAAGCTATTGCATAGGCAAGATTGTGTACAGATTGCTAGCTTGGCATGTTTTGAACAAGTAAATATAATTTTGATTAAGAATCACTGAGCTGCAAGTACCTCGGTGAAGTTGATTTTATTTCCTGAGAACATGTTTTCTCTGGCAGCTTCAATGCCTCTGGACTTGCCCTGAAGAAAACAATTATCTGTGTCACCATGGCATCAGAAAAATAATATGCACGAAAGTGTCAAAGTCAGCATGTAAAGGCTGAATCAAAGGAACAGACTGTAGCAAGTTAAGTTTACTACATGCAAACTAAGAAGCACTTCAGGAGTCACAGATCGGCTTACCAAATCAACCAACATCTTCATGACTTCCTCAGTGATGAGGTTCTTTGAGAAATCCAGAAGGATGTCTCCATCTGTACTATTTAGTGTGAGGCTGTTAAGGCACATATACGATACAACAGTGATTTCCACGACATTTTTAGATTATAAAGAATACATGCATTGAGTATCAACTCAAAGAGTTCCTGTGATTTGGTATCTGGTTATGTGTTTGCTTGATTACCTGAGCTTGTTGAATCTTTCCTTGTCAGCCTCAAACAAGTGCCTCACATTGAGGTTCAGGGCATGGGCGGTGTACCAGTCCTGCAGCTTGTGGAAGTTGGGGTCGTGAGTAAGTCCCATGTTGTCTTGAGTATGGAGTTGGAGGGTACTGCCGTGATCTGCTGTGCTCAACTGTCCCTGCTGAGTGGGAGCAGGCAGGTCAGAGGGGAAGCTTTTTGAAGGGTGCCCAGGCTGTGCTGCTAAAACGCTCCTCCTACAAGAGACACACAATATGTCAGGCTTGTGCATGTCACACTGTGCAGAGAGGTCACAGTGCCTGTTGCAGTGGCAGAGCTACCAGTGAAACAGCAAAACAGTTGGGAATCAAGTAGGCTACTCAAAATCACATGAAAATATTACATGGCAGGGACTTTGTGTAGTGCTGGAAAAACTTGTGAACACAATTTATTCAATTTATGGCATTTTTGGCCTTAGTGGCCCACCACCATACAATATGTGAAAACGCACAACGTACGTGAGGTTACATCTGCATGTTGTATTGTTTCAAAAATGTAAATAAGGTATAGCAGCCTACATGAAAGAGAGAAGCCAGTTAAAAGTTTCATATACTCTTTCACTACTTTAAAGACGCTTATCTTGGGAGAGCTGACCTCAGTGTCACAATTCCCATCTTGAAGGGAAAGCGGATGTCAAAGGAACACTGCTAGAGATGTCTTTAAATATACTGTTTATTCAAATACACAATTGTGCCCACGGTTAACCCATTTATCCATAATAATATATTAGATATATGCAATTCTCACACACACACACGCACACGCACACACACACACACACACACACACACATACACAGTTGATTTTGACTGAATGCAGTGAGTCTTGTTATAATTTACTATGTTGAACATTTGTACACTTTAGCCTAAAATTCTCTCAATATTTTTAAGGGAAGATGTGCCTCTAATAATCAAATAATGCAATTGTATTAGTTTTCGAACTTTTTCATACTCTTTAAGTTTTGTTTTAATTCCTTATTATTATTACAACAAACGTCCTAAAACGTCCAGCCCTCCTTTCTGACTGCTGGGTCTAAAATCCACAGTCTAAAATCTGCCCTCAGGCCTTCAGAATCAACAGGCACCTGTAGCTTAAAAGAATAGAAATTAAACTGGCCTGCTGTAGCACCAGTGTAACACTGGAACGAGCTAGCAGGCGCAGTACATGCACGTCTTTTGATATGATGCTGTCACAGGACTGAATCATAACATAATCTAATCGCTGTAGAGTGAACATGGGCTCGTCTGTGAACGGTCGCATTTACAGACCTTGGAGTCGCTGTTAGCTTACCAATAAATGGGAAGAGATTCATCACCTTTACAATAAGTGCTGATCAGGCCACTGGGAGTGAGACCCAAGGCCAAGGCAGGCTGACTTGATAATACTGTATCATGTTTTTCTGCAGTCAGTGCCTTCTCCTCGCCCTTCTCTGTCTTCTCTATTTCAGGTGTTGTGAAGCTAATGATGGCAGTTCTTGATCTGTGGTTCACGGCTCAGCTAGTCTGGGACACTCTGATGTTCTATCTCTCTATCCTGTTCTGTTGGTCATTCTGTCCACTAACCCAAACCAGTCGAGGTAGATGGCTGCCACCTCTGAACCTGGTTCGCTGGAAATGTCTTCCTGTTAAAATGGAGTTGTTTCTTCCTATTGTCGCTAAATGCTTGTTCATGTGGATCTTGTTGGGTTTTTTTTCTCTTTATGAAATTTACATTTTGATAAGTGCATTGAGATGACTTTGTTGTAAATTGCGATTTACAAATAAAGTTGAATTCAAAGTTGAATTGAATTGTCGGCCTGTGGAATTAGCTTCGACTTTTTCCGTAGTGTGGTATCATGGGGTGAACTCGACTTTGGCTGCCTGTTTCTTACATGCAATAACTTCACATTCAGAGCTGGGATTGGCTCGTTCCTGGTATCAGTGGATAGGTGTGGTTCTCCTGAGCCTGAAAATGTCTCTCGTGGTCTGAATTGAGCCACACCCTTTTTGGAAACAGTAAAAAACCTACTAAAAGGGACCCAACCCAGCCGTGTCAGCTTTATGTCCTCGCACTGCCGGTAAAGAAGGGTGCCATAAGCATACTGTACATACACCCTCCTCGTCTCTGGTAAAGGTGTTACTCCCACACACCTGGGACACCACCCCCACCAGCGGCGCAAGGAAGGAGCACCGACAATGTCCCGGAGGCGGCCCGATAAGCTGTTTTTAACATGAGGAAGCAGGCCAGGGTGACAGTGATGCTGAAGTAGACTGCAGTGATACGATGAACACAATCCATCATCACACTTTTTTCCATGTAATGAAGTAGTGTCAGGGTTGGTGCGGACCAGACAGCTCCAGCGGGCCAGGTCTGGCCCAGGGGCCGCTGGATTGACTGGTACTGTACCTGCTGAAGTCACAGGTGTGAAGTGCACGGCCCACCAATGCAAGTCAGGTCAGCAAAGGGGAGGGTGGGGCGAGTAGGGCTGGGAGCTTTCATTGGATTAGCCCATGTCTTTCAAGAAAATCAACCAATGGGCCATCGCAGTCAATAAAAATGAATAATAATATACTTTTTTTGGTTAGTATTGACAGCCCCATCCCCGGGTCGTGTGTTGGCCCACTGGGCATTGCCTGGTACACCAGATGGCCTGTCCATGCCTGTCTCTGCGGAATCAAACAGTAATTTGGTCCACCGTGCTTGTCTTCTTCCAGCCTCCAAGCCGACTTCTTCTTCTTTTTCTTTATTTCCGGCAGAGTGGACGCCTCTCCAAGCTGTCAAAAACTCACATTTCATTTGTCTGCAGATCTGCCGGGAAATTTGGCCCCGGAATTGCAGTACAAAACACATCACACAGTCTGTTTAAGGCAATAGGGAGATACGTGTGTGGGCTCAATCTCTTTGGTTTTCAACGCTCCAACACACATTAACATTAAAAGACTTAAAATTAATGTTTATTTTTTTTTCTCACAAATCCTGCCTTATGCTCATTTAAAGCTCAGATAAACTCACAGATTCAAAATACTGAGTTGACCCTTTGGAAAAAGACCTCCATGTTTTCTGGCGCATTACCACTGTTACTGAATGGACATGACATGCTAAAGATAACTTTGTTGTTTTTACAGGAAAAGATTGTATTTGCTCTGCATTAGAGGGGAAAGGTAATTAAAGCAAATGATTATCATATGTAAACCAGTAGTCCTACCCTATTTTGTGCAAGACAGAATTGTGTCACCCAATTGCCAAATAATGAAAATAGAAACTGTAATGTTTCATTTAAAGCTACTCTGGTGGTATAATTCAATATAAACTGCTGCTGGAATTCATCTGCCATATTTGTGGACTCTGTGCCCCCTGGTGGTTATTTCTTGAAATACAGGTAAAGAGATGTAATTATTTTCATCACACACAAGGAGGCACTAAAACGTCGGAGTTAGAAAAAAAATAAAAATTAAATACTTCTTATGATCCCTATTGAAAACATATATTATATTGTCACCTTAAAATAAAAAGTCACTCTTGACTAAAATGACCCCCCCATAAAAATTGCCTAGATATCCTTACTTTAACAGATGATGTTATTATACACCTTGAACATAATGCATATGACAAGAGTGTGACTTGTGCCATTTTATTTTGCCAAAGTGAAAAGATAATGTGACTTAGGAAATTGTACAACTGATTTGGCTAGATCAGGGATTGAGGTCGGACTCCACTTGGGGTCACGAGACACTGGGAGGGGGTCACCAGATGCCTTTGAGAAACTTAGAATACTTTCTGAACAATTTGAGCCCATTTTTGCCTTTTATGGAAAAAAATAAATAAAGATTCTGTCACTACACTCAATTTGCCATATTTTAGCCTATTTTATTCTATATTTTTATGTAGAGTGTAAGATGTTGTTATTCTCCATTTCAATCAGACTTACTCTACTTTACACAGCTGAGGACTAACTACTGAATAAGAGAGTCCTAATCCAATCTATACAGTAAACATCTCAGTGTTCTGGAATCAGTTTAATTCAGAAAAAC
The DNA here is from genome assembly GCF_900634775.1 of Gouania willdenowi. Classification (NCBI taxonomy): domain Eukaryota; kingdom Metazoa; phylum Chordata; class Actinopteri; order Blenniiformes; family Gobiesocidae; genus Gouania; species Gouania willdenowi. The sequence goes on along the minus strand of NC_041046.1, from coordinate 13,552,528 downwards.
AGCACTAGCTTGGCTCTCCGGGACTCTTCACTTGGAATTATGAATTTATATAGGTAATACAAGTAGGTAGTTAACTTACTTTATTCACTGAGCTATATAGAATCCTGCAGAACAATACATCTTTCAACATTTTTAAATACTTTCCCTCATATCTGTATTTTCACCTGGTGGCCCATGATGCTGTTCTGGCTCTGGAGGTTTTGTTCACCATGATGACTCTGACTCTGACTTTCACTGCTGACCTGCTCAGAGTCTGTTTATTCAATGACAATGACATTATGCCCACAAACACAATGAAAAGCAACACATTATTTGTGATGCTGTGGACTAGAGAAGATAAACAATCTAACCAAATGTTGTTTAAAATCAGTTTCCCCATGCAAACAGAACCAATTTAACTGTAACACAAGTTTGCAAAACATTGCTGTGACACAAAAGTGAGTCACGAACCTATTTTATTTTTCAATGGGCCACAAATGTTTAGGCCAGGACAAATCTGAATAGCACTAATATATATACTGTATATATATAAATATATATATATATATATATGGGGGAAAACAAGAAAAGCATGATGTTTTTAAAACAGTTGTGATGTTTGAGAGTCACTTCGATAAAGGGAACATCAGAAAGTTTTACATATTTGCATGGGTTTTAGCCATTCAGTCAAATCTAATATTTGGTTTGCTAGACAATAATCAATGAAGTTGGGAGCTTCTAGGCACCCCCTGCATTAATTTTCTTCTAATTATGAGTTTTTATATTTGCAGAATCTAATCTTTGGATCCACTGTGCTTGTGGTTTCAGTGGGATCGTAGAAAACAGATCATTTATTTTAGATAAGACATTAATTTTTACTGAAGCTATTTGGTCAAGAAGTGAGCTGGGGAGATTATTCTTGCTCCTTTTGTTAAGTGATGAAGTTTAATATAGTATAGGCTAGGCCATAAATATGGCATAGTTATTTAGTTTTCTTTTTAATTTTAGCTATTTTGGACCAAGAGAGTAAAGTGGAAATTCAGTTTTTCTCACATTAAAATATCTATTAAGAGAGATTTTAATACTGTATTACAACCCAACCACTTGAAATAATTTTTGTAACTAATCACAATGGATTTACTTTGAAAAATATATATTTATTTTATTTAATCAGAATGTCTCTTGAACATACTAATGGTAATCATATAAAATGATTAGTCTGGTATTATAGAATTCCTGTGGTGCTGTGTTTGCATAATACAATTAATGATTTCCATATTGATTACTGTAACAAGGCATTGTGACGGAATACCTTAGAGTTCAAATGTTTTTCCTTTGTAAGGCATTATAGTGGCTAAGGTATTAAACACATGAGTCAGCACATGAGCAAGGCACAGAAAGGAATTGGTAGCATGAGAGCTAAGCACCAGCTACGTGTGGATAGAGTAATCACTAGAGATTGCAAGAGTTGGAAGACCAACCTGTGCACTGCCTGGAATGACTAGAATAAAGCCATGTGACTCCATGCCACGATCAATAAGACACTACTGTCTTTATGAAGAACCCCATTGGAATTCAATTCAACTTTATTTATATAGCGCAAAATACAACAGTCATCTCAAAGCGCTGAACAAAATATAAAGTCCATAGTAAGACAGAAAGAAAGAACCCAACAAGATCCACATGAACAAGCATTTAGCGACAGTGGGAAGAAAAAACTCCCTCTATTTTATAGGAAGAAATCTCCGTTAGAACCAGGTTCAGCGGTGGTAGCCATCCGCTTCCACTGGTTGGGTTAGTGAACAGTACGACAAACAGAATAGGATAGAAGGATAGACCATCCGATTTTTCCAAACTAGCTGAGCCGTGAACCATTGAGAAGGAACCGCCAGCTCCAGCATCAAGACACCTGAAACAGAAAAGAGAGAAGGCACAGACTGCAGGAAAAACATGATTCATTATGATACATTTGTTCCTAGTGGTTAGGTTAATATTAAACGTCTTGAGGCCTCCACCATGCTCTGAAGTGCTACCACTACAGACGAGGTTCCGTCTTGTACTGGTCACATGTTATGACATCAGTGTGTAAATGTTGTGAAGCGGTGTGAGCAGTATGATGTGGAAGACTAGAGGCCAACTCCAAGCCCATTGTCCAGGTCAACATCAATGTGCAACATATACCAAGGAGACACATTGTCACCACTGCTGTCCTGCATAGGTCAGATTAGGATATAGGCGATATGGACCAAAACTCATATCTCAAATTTTTTTCTCAAAATAGCAATATACGATATACGTCTGAATAATTTTATTTAAAATAAAGTCTGACCAGAAAGACCAAATGCCACACAGGGACATTTACTAGCTGGGTTTCCATTACAGATTTTTGCTAAATAAAAGCAATGTTTCTAAATGTGGACAAAGTATAATTGCGCTTTGAACGAGTTCCCATTGAACGTTGTTTTGGGCAGAAGCCTCCTGTGAAATCTCACATCTAATGTGTTAGTAATTAAGTATAATGCTAAGAAATATCCTGGTCTCCTCTTCTGTTTACACGTACCGCGTCATGTTTTCTCGAATAGAAGTGGTCATGTGACCAGGTTCAGTAATGTGTAATTGCAGAAAAACTGTTTCCATGGTGCTTTTGCAACACATTTCAATATCGAATGGTCTGAAATAACTCCTCATGAAAGCGTAAAAACGTTTTAGCAATATTTTAGTTTTTTACGATAATTCAGGTGTTTCCATCACCAGTTTTTATTGCGCTATTTAGATTGTGTGTATTTCCAAGGGTAATGGAAACACGACTACTAACAACCAGCTGCACAATATGTGCCGCTTTAGTCTTTTTCTCCTCTAAGGGACAGCATGTGTGAGTGAGTTTGGCAGTGTGGCTTGTTTAGGGGAAGGTCTGGGTTAGAAGGCACTCAGTGGTCCATCTAACTGTGTTTTTATGCTATTCTGAGAAGTAGTGAAAGCAGCGACTCCTAAAACAATTATCTACAAACAAAATAATATATATATCTACTATACAGTGGTATGCAAAAGTTTGGGCACCCTTGTAAATGTTCATGATTTTCCTTAATAAATAATTGGTTGTTTGGATAACAAATTCCAGTTAAATTTATCATATAGGAGACAAACACAGTGATATTTGAGAAGTGAAATAAAGTTTATTCGATTTACAGAAAGTGTGCTAGAATTATTTAAACAGAATTAGGCATGTGCATAAGTTTAGGCACCCTTGCATCTTATTGATTTTAATACTCTTAGCACTAATTATTGGAACTCAAAATTGTTTTGGTAACCTCAGTGATCCTTGATCTCCATACACAGGTGAATCCAATCATGAGTCAGGGTATTTAAGTAGGAAAATTCTAGGTGTTTCCTCTTTGCATCTTCTCTGATTAGTGGCAACATGGGAGCCTCAAAACACCTCTCAAATGACCTGAAAACAAAGATAATTCAACCTCATGGTTTAGGGGAGGGATACAAAAAGCTATCCCAGCGATTTAAGCTTTCAGTTTCAACTGTGAGGAACATTGTGAGGAATTGGAAGACCACAGGCACAGTTCTAGTTAAGGCCCGAAGTGGAAGACCAAGAAAGATCTCCGAAAGGCAGCGGCGCAGGATGGTGAGAACAGTCACAGTCAACCCGCAGACCAGCTCCAAAGACCTACAACATCAGCTTGCTGCAGATGGTGTCACTGTGCATCGTTCCACTATTCAGCGCACTTTACACAAGGAGATGCTGTATGGAAGAGTAATGCGGAAAAAGCCTTTTCTCTGCACACGCCACAAACGGGGTCGCTTGAGGTATGCTAAAGCACATTTGGACAAGCCAGCTTCATTTTGGAACAAGGTGCTGTGGACTGATGAAACTAAAATAGAGTTATTTGGGCATAACCAGGGGCGTTATGCATGGCGGAAAAAGAACACAGCATTCCAAGAAAAGCACTTGCTACCTACAGTAAAGTTTGGTGGTGGTTCCATCATGCTGTGGGGCTGTGTGTCCAGTGCAGGCACTGGGAATCTTGTTAAAGTTGAGGGGCGCATGGATTCCTCTCAATATCAGCAGATTCTGGAGAACAATGTCCAGGAATCAGTGACAAAGTTGAAGTTGCGCCGGGGCTGGATCTTTCAACAAGACAATGATCCTAAACACTGCTCAAAATCTACTAAGACATTCATGCAGAGGAACAAGTACAACATCCTGGAATGGCCGTCTCAGTCACCAGACCAGAATATTATTGAAAATGTATGGTGTGCTTTAAAACGGGCGGTCCATGCTCGGAAACCATCAAACCTGACTGAACTAGAGATGATCTGCAGAGAAGAATGGTCCAAAATACCTCCCACCAGAATCCAGACCCTAAGATCAAGGATCACTGAGGTTACCAAAACAATTTTGAGTTCCAATAATTAGTGCTAAGAGTATTAAAATCAATAAGATGCAAGGGTGCCTAAACTTATGCACATGCCTAATTCTGTTTAAATAATTCTAGCACACTTTCTGTAAATCGAATAAACTTTATTTCACTTCTCAAATATCACTGTGTTTGTCTCCTATATGATAAATTTAACTGGAATTTGTTATCCAAACAACCAATTATTTATTAAGGAAAATCATGAACATTTACAAGGGTGCCCAAACTTTTGCATACCACTGTATAAAGCTTGATATATCGTGAATCTCGATATATTGCCCAGCTCTAAGTCAGATCAACAAGACTGGCTATGATGTATTTATATAATGTCAGTCAGTGAACAAGAAGTTTTGCTTTTAGAACAACTTCCGGGTTTTGTATCATTTCTCACATTAGTTATTTTTGGAAAGTGAAAAAAGGGAAAAACAACTAAGCTTTTTTTTTTTTTACTTTAACTCAGGACATACTTACATATTCACTTTGGGTATAACCTTTTCAAATCAAAAGGAATATAAAAAGTAAACAAAGAAAACCCCATAATGGTGTGTGATAGATTTTTACTACTCTTACCTCCCATCTACGATATATCTTGTGACGTTTTTTAATATCGCAATATCTTGTCCCACCTTTAGCATATACTGTTTATATTTAAAACACAAATTAAGAAACCCATTAAGTTGTAAATTTGTGTTTTGTACTTGTTTGAAACTTGACATACATGTTTTTAAAATTATTAACTAAATTATTTAATCTTAACAATGTCAAAAATGATAATGTGTGTTTTTTTTTTAACAATATACATTTTATAATAACGTTAAAAATGAAATTGTGTGTGTGTGTGTGTGTGTGTGTGTGTGTGTGTGTGTGTGTGTGTGTGTGTGTGTGTGTGTGTGTGTGTGTGTGTGTGTGTGTGTGTGTGTGTGTGTGTGTGTGTGTGTGTGTGTGTGTGTGTGTGTGTGTGTGTGTGTGTGTGGTGACGTCTCTCTCTCTCACTCACACAGGGAGTCCGCTGCTGTCAGGAGGGTGGATGCCCAGAGCTGGTGAGCGATGGTTTGATTACTTTGACGCTAACTTGTAATTTCTATGTACGTTGCTGCAGTTCTCCAGCTTGGTTGTGGTCGGTTCACACCACGGACAGTCGGTGCTTCCTAACAGTTCTTACCGTGCCGCAGGAAGCTAATGCTAGCCTGCTTAGCTATGTAGCTACAACGCTTAGCGCCGATGCATCGCTCATGTTTCCATTATCGGACACACCCTGTTCTGCCAGGCGGAGATCTTTATTTCACGCCCAATTGACCTTTACAACCCAAACATTGGTGAGGTAAATGTCCCTAATTACAGATGCAAACACATGTGACTTTAAGACTTTGAGCTTACTGGGATGTTTAGACCGTATAAGTCGAGCTGATATCCCACTCGAACAGCGCTGCGGTTCAGGCTAGCGAAGGAGCGGCGATTGGAGCTATCGGTTGTTCTTGTTGTCACCGCCTGTGTTCGCTGTCCTGTCCGGGGCCATGCTTTGCTGGACACCGGCGTTTTTACACCGTTTAGTGGCGGTGCTGCAGGTGAGAACCGGGGAAGTGTCTCCCTTAGAGCCCCTGACACCACCCCGGGTTGAGGGCTCGGTGCAGGGCGTGCTGTGCTTCAAGTGACACCCTGGGGTCGGTGGTGACCCATTACACTACAATATAACATGTATGACATCGTGATAACCATGTTATATTTAATGGCATCATCTTATGTGGTGGTGTCTTTGTGAGCCGTGTTGTACCCCGCTAGCTAACTGGGGGTTGTTGGTCTTGTTTGGCCGTGGTTGGAGCCTCAAAGCTCGGTCTGCAGCCTGCACTGAGAACCGGGTCTCAACCTAAAGTGTACACGGAGGTATTTGCATGTTACTCGTTGGTTTTGCGTTCATTGTGTAAATACGGCGATGACGCTGATGTCGGTCCGCTGACACCGCAGTTAAGGCGTTAGGAGGCCGTATTAATAGCTGCGACACGTCGGAGGCCGTGCCGTCCTGGAGAGTTTCGATGAAACCGGTGAGCTTCAGGCAGGGATTCGGTTACACTGCCCTGCTAAATCACCAACCACAGACGCCAGACATCTACATTCCCATGCTCTAGCATACTAGCATGTTTTCTGCCTATTAGCGTTCACAGGTTAGCTGCAAACAGTGTTGAACTGTTGCTTGAGCAGCTGTGTTCAGTGGACGCTGTGTCTGCACCGACTCACAGAAACAACAGTATCCAGTTTCTTCACGCACTGTTCTATATAGATTGACCTTTTATGTGACGTAATCAATGGGATGTTGGTTAACCCTCTGCAGCTCAAAGCATGGGCTTTGGCATGGATTAATCACGTGGCACCACTTCAGTATTACAGTCTAGCCAGAAGTCCCTGTTGACACACCAGAGGGGTGTGTTAAACAGCACCTAACATCTATCAAGAGATGAAACTAAGGGCAGCCTGTGATCAGTGAGTGGTGAAAGAAAGAATCCTTAATGAATGGTAGGTTTGACAAAAGCAGTCACTACATTGTTTGATGGTATCGACGTATGGTGCATTAGCAGTTACTTTACAGGCTTGATTCCACTCTCTATTCTACTTTATGGTCATACACAGGGTTTTACAAAGAAAAACAGGTAGTAGGATTACCAAAAATGTTGCTAATTCAATGTTTTCCAATTTTATGTGATGCAGAGTAAACCTTGGGGAGAAGTCAGCTGTACTTCAATTTACAAGCCATGCCAAACTTGTGCACATAGTGGTTGGGGGAAAAACACTGCTGTAATCCAATGATGTTGCTGTCACTACGTCATTTCTCATGCATTCACAATACATTGCACAACATCATGACTCAGGCTCCTATACTGTTTAAAATAGTTGCTTTGATATAAGCAGTTGTTTTTTTTTATCCAGAAAAACAGACATAAAGCACAGGAAATCAACACTGACACATTACTTACTATAGAGGCCATCAACCATATCCAGCATTTGTGTTGCACTTAAGTGATTCACAATACTGTAGAAAATCATATATCACAATAAGGCAATTTATTTTTAATGGCAAATGACACAAAACAGGGGCTGTGCACAAACAGCTGCTGTCATGTATGTTGTGGAAATGCATATACAGGTCACACAGTTTATTAGAGTAAGAGCGCAGGTTGAAAATGATTTTTATCAGCATTTTTTTCTGAAGTAATAATATATTTTAAAACAGCTTTGATCTATTCTAAATCATACCTTTGTAGCTATGTCTGTATTTCTAGGGTCATTGTCCTGTTGGAAGGTGAACCTTTGCCCCAGTTAAACCAATCACAGACTCAAACACAGGTTTTCCTCCAAGATTGCAATGTATTTTCAGCTCCGTCCACCTTCATACCAATTCTGAGTAGCATCTGCCCATGTGAAAAAAAAGGAACTCAACAGTATGATTTTGATTTGTTTGATTTGGTGTTTTCAGGGTGATGTGCATTGTAATGTTGGCTCACATGCCCCCTCCCAGAGTTACCAGAAGGTTGTTGGTTGCTGATCTGATCAATGCTTGATCAAAACAAAATTTCAATTGCAATAGAGGTATATAGAGCTATATATATTTATATAGTTGTACATTTCTTAACAGGTAACACTTCCAAACCAGTTAGAACTTTTGTAAACAAAAATGTTTCATTCTGTTTCATTTTTATTCAGTCTTAAACCATACAGAATTGACCAAATAGTTTGTAGCTTACTCCGTTCATTCCGCTATGGAACAAATATGCAAGTGCTGGGGGTGAACCCCCTTGTCATTCAGCCTGTTTGGAGGTGAAAAACTAAACACTTCAACATAGCTTGGTTGCTAGCCCTGCTCGGCATCCCCGCTCTTGTTTCCTATCACACCTCTTACGTCTCCTCCGCTGGCGGACACCGCGGGTAAGAGTCTCCCCTGCTTCACAGGCCGCTGGGTGTAGCCGGCGGCCCGGCGTAGCAATCCAAAGCTACGTAGTACAGTAGGTCCAGAGTTGCTGCATCTACCTGATTATAACTGTTTGATTTATCTAAATCTAAGATTGCTTGGTGGTGGTAAACTATTTTTGAGTAATTAAGCTGCAGGTTCACTGAGAAATTATCAGAACTGACTGAGTTATCTGCTGCTTAATATCTGTTGCTAACACTAGCCTCTGCAGCCAACAGGCACGCTGCCAAATACGCATGCATATGGCAATATACAGAGGCCGGCAAACTTACCGAGTTCTTTTTCATTTATTTCATTTAATTGATTTATTGATTATCGGCCCGGGCCTACTCTGAATCTGAAGAGATTTTTACAATTTTTTAAAAAAATGAACAGACCCTATACCCGAAGATGAAAAATCAGGGATTGATCCTATTGTATGTCTGTGGTGTGCTCCCATAATCTCAACACAGCATGCCACACACATTTTTCCCACACACGAAGAGTTTTGGTCGTAAATATCAAACCGGTTTAATATTTACGATTGTCGGCCCCAACTCGTTTCATAGCCGATAGTCAGAATAAATGAACTCTTTACACACCTCAGACCACAGGATAACCTCATAAAACATAAGATAGACTGGTGTATGGTGTCATTCGTTGGAAAGGGTAAAATTGTCTTTGTGTGTACCCAGCTTTAGGTGGGTGGCCTTGTCTTGGTAGGTTTGCAGTTGTGACATACACTTTCCATTTTTGGATGATAAATTGCACAGTGCTTTTTTTTGTGAGATTTTTAAAGTTTTGTCTGGTGTGTTACTGAGTCTTCATGATCCCGTTTGTTGATAAATGATGCTCTAATGGATGTCTGAGGCCTTCACAGAACAGCTATATTACTGAGGTTAGGGTGATTACACATGGGTGGACCCTATTTACTGGTACATTTTCCTTCTACTTAATGATAATACAGAAAATTGTGTTGGTCTATCACAGCGGTCTGCAACCTTTACTCTCAAAGGAGCCATTTTGCCTTATCTCACCTGGATTAAAGTCCTTAAATACTTTCTCAATGAAGACAATATAGTGTATAAAATTTTATACAGTTGAAATTGTATCAAATAATGTTATGTAAAGAAGTTTTTTTTTCGTTAATGTATTTGAAAGGCTACAAAAAATAACTTGAATTTGATAAGACATAGTCATGGCAGTCAACACATGCTAATTGCTCATTTCTTGATACCCTCTGTATTAAAATAACAATTCTTTATTTCAATATTTTTTTGAAAGCTATAGGGAGCATTGCAAAAGAGTCAAAGAGCCATATGAGGCTCCAGAACGGCAGGTTACAGACCCCTGGTCTATCACACAAGATCCCAATAAAAAACATTTCCAGTTGTAGTTTAATGTTTAAGGGTCATGTGTACTTTAGCAAGCCACTGTAGTCAAGATTGTTTTGTGAGAGCAGATAATGGTTTAGACTGGCATACCAATTTTCTCATGCTTCTTGTGGACTGTAAGGTTCATGGCATTACATTTTCAAAACTGATCTTTTAAGTGTACTACGCTAGCGTTGCACGTATCACAGCTACAACAGCTGGAAAATAGTAAGATGAGAAAAGCACGTCTTTGATTAATTTCAATCAGTTAATGAGTGGACGTGTAGCAGACCAGTTGTCAGATCGTGAGATTCTGTTAAAGCAGGCATACACTGTGTGATTTTTGCCCTATTTTGAGCTGATTTTTGACTCGTGCGTCTATTTTTGGGATCCGGCCGAGTCTCTGCTAAATCGTGTGTCGTGTGTAGTATTAGGGATGTAACGATTAATCATAAGGCAGTTAAAAATTAATTCATAGGTATGACTTTTCACATCGATACTGTGAAAATTGAATCGCAGTACTTTTTTATCCAGAAGTGTTGGCGGCAGGCGGAATCTCCTATTTTTTTTCTGGCCGCCTTCTACTCTTAAACATGTTCATAAATGATTCCTTACCCCTTTATCTGTGAAAGTCACGTTTTTCTGTTAGCTCTGTCTGCTAGCATAGCATCTCTTCTTCACTGCAAGATATCTGCATGCCAACCGACCACTGGGTTACCAGCGCCCTCTGCTGGTCCAAACAAATATGTGACCTAAATACAGTGCAATGACTTCGTTTTTTTTAAGTCCAATTGATTAAGGCTCAAATACATTTTCATTTGCTCTTTTAAAAAGAAAAATAACTATTATGCAGTTTTGCATTGTTTACTATAGCACCAGAATTTAAATTAATAGGCTTCTTCTTCATTTGTATTATTCCTTTATTTATTTCATTCAAGATTTGTTTTTAGTTAAATTGCATTGTTTTGAATAGTTTATCAAGGGATTCTTTTGACAATGAAAAATAAAAGAAAAACAGTACAGTTTTTTATAGTTTTGAACCCAAAAAAAATAAAGGAATATTTTAGTCATCATATGTCTACAGTCATATTTTGTAAAATAAATCGTGAGAGAATTGTATCGTGAACTCAGTATAGTGAATCGTATCGGGAGTTGAGTGAATCGTTACCTCCCTTTGTAGTATACATGGGGTAGTATACCAGCCCCCCATCAGCAATAGTAAGGTCGTAAGAAAATCTCATGAGGGTATCTCACAGTTGAAGCAGTGCCAAGGACCAGCTTACATTAAACTCTCACGCCTTTTTTTTTTTTGAAGCTCTTTTTGCTCTCCACTTCCGGGTTCTTCTTCGTCTGTTTTAATGGCGACGCTTCAGAGTTCTTCTTCTAATTTGTACGTTGCATTTCCGGAAACAAGACCCCAATGTGTCGTGTATGAACGTACAGTGTGAGCAGTCAGATCTTGTCAGTGTCGGTTCATATAGTGTGAGAACATGAATCGTGAGCTGCACATGAGTCACACAATTTGAGCTGGAGCTGAGTACAACCATTGAAAAAATCGCATAGTGTATCCCAGCCTTCAGTGATCATTCAAAAGGTCTGGCTCTTTCCAAAAACTCATACAAGTTATCTCTCGAGAAAGTTAAGGCAACAAAAATCAGAGCCATGATTAGAGATTTGGCGATGTTATTGGCCGATATTTGCCATCAGTATCGTTATATATATACTGTGTATTTCTTCATTTATCACCCAGAAAAGTTAAACAAAAATATATACTTTTAAAAACCTATTATATAAAAACATAAGAAGTTTTCAAATCATAAATACAGTGGAAAAATAGGTGACCTTTTTTTTTTTTAAAGTGCAGCTTATGTTCCTGGCTTGGAATTTACTGAATTTTCTTAAGTAATCATGTTGGTTGCGCTGTGTGTGTAGCTCTGTATTTTCTTGCGATGCTTGCATACAATCTTTGTCCTTATTATTTTCTTCGTACCTGTTTAATTTTTTAACTTCAGAAAGACAAAATGCTGCCACACCTGCTCTGACTTCAAACTAAATGGGGTATCCACCACGAGTCTTCATCCCCTGCGACCATGACCGCAGTGGTGCACCCCCAAGTGTGCGGGCTGCACCAAGAGAGGTCAAGACGTCAAAACAAGCGGCTTTAAAACAGTCCCAGCACCCCATGTTGTTTAAACTACCGATTTTCAAATCAAATATTGTGCTGTATTGATTTTAATACCTTCTTATTTGCATAATTTTTTTGCCATTTTAGGATATGTTCATATACAGCCCTACTGATATGTGCTATAGTTTAAGAAATGTAAAAAATAAATATAAACCGAATTTATTTTGTTATTTTGCACAGATGATTTTTAATGTGTAATTCAGCCATTGGGGCATCACATTAAAAGTACTGCAAACAAGATATGGTAATTCCATGAATATATATACTGTATATATATATATATATATATGTGTGTGTGTATATAATGCAACCAAAAACAAGGTTGGGGGATGATGTTCTATTGTCATCGGTTAATAGGGATGTAACGATTAATCGTAAGGCAGTTAAAAATCGATTCATAGGTATCACGGTTGATATCGATTTTCTGAAAATTGAATCGCAGTACTTTTTTTAACCAGCATCCGGAAGTGTTGGCGGCGGGCGGAGTCTGCTAATACTTTCTTTCTGTCCACCTTCTACTCTTAAATATGTTAATAAATGATTCATTACCCCTTTAGCACCGAAAGAATATCTGTAATATTACTTGAATATCTGTAAAAGTCACGTTTTTCTATTAGCTCTGTCTGCTAGCATAGCTTCTCTTCTTCACTGCTAGAATATCTGCATGCCAACCGACCACTGTGTTACCAGCGCCCTCTGCTGGTTCAAACAAATATGACGTAAATCATTGCAATCACGGTTTTTTTTTTTAAAGTCCAATTGTCAAAATACATTTTCAGTTGCACTTTTAAAAAGAAAAATAACTATTATGCAGTTTTGCATTGTTTATTATTGAACCAGAATTTAAATTAATAGGCTTCATTTTCATTTGTATTATTCCTTTATTTATTTCATTCAAGATTTATTTTTAGTTAAATTGCATTGTTTTGAATAGTTTATCAAGGAATTCTTTTGACAATGAAAAATAAAAGGAAAATAGTACCGTATTTTCTAGTTTTTTTCCCCCAAAAAAAAAATGTCTACAGTCCCATTTTGTAAAATAAATCGGGAGAGAATCGTATCGTGAATCCAGTATCGTGAATCGAATCGTATCGAGAGTTGAGTGAATCGTTACATCCCTATCGGTTAATATTGGAAATGAAGTGTTTGACATAATCGGATATCGGCAAAAGCTGATATGAAACACTTCTATCTATGATGCAATATTTCATTACCACATTATATCGTCTTTTCTCTCAGATGGCTGAAATGTCATCTTTTCCCTTCTTTATATGCAAGGTTACTTTCTGTTTGGTAAAACAAACCATGTTGCAGGTTAACATATGTCAAAGATGTGATGGTAAGAAAAATAAATGTTTTACTCAGCAAATACTGAGACTGCAACAGATTCACTTTAAAAGCTTATTCAGTCATTTGCCTAAAAGATCCAGTTTCAGTGGTCTGAGACTGGAGCTGTTTTGCTGTTTCTTTGCGTGTTATCTATCAGTTCTTTTTACCATTGCTTATGACCAGAGGTGTCAGTTTTCCTTAGACCAACACTGAATCCGGATACATGTGTGAGGAAGTGGAGATAAAGTCACAAGATTACTGTTTGCGCTTGCCTCGGGTGGAGTTAGGTGCTTCACAGACATGAGTGATGTTTTCCTCAAACAAAGGAGCTCTCCAGTGTTTCTCGGGTTCCTGCACATTTCTAGATGAAACATGTGACTGTTTGCGATGAGCTTGTGCTTTTGGGTGGTAATAACTCTGTATTATTAGTTATTGTTTATATTTTCCTCTCTTATGATACACTGTCAGTTTGGACTAGATTTATTGAAGTTTGCAATGGTTGCTTTGTTGTAAGACTTGACCAAATCATTTTTGATTTTTAAGGAACAACATGGTTCACAGAAACATCAAAAGTTCATTTTTATTATAAACCGACAATATTCATCAAAACTCTTAGAAACCACCAAACAAAGTCTTGTGAAATTCAATGTCTAATGAATTTGTTATTGTTTTCAACCAGTTCTTCAAAATGTCTGCTTTCTGAGAAGCATTGGCTGTTTCCCACCAATGACCTCATTATCAAAAGCTGGTTTGGATAAATTTCCTTCTTGCTTGTGTTAGGTAATCATTTCCAACTGTCTATAACATATTTTGCCAATTCATTTGTCACACAAACGCCGCCTGTGTTTTTAATTTGCATTATGTGACCAGATAATCCTTTAGATGCACAAAACAAGCTCTAGTGTTTGCTGTGACGTGTGTCCGGAGGCTGAGGCGTATTTCTGCACCTCCAACAATACATTTTAACAAAGAAGGTTATTTTGAGGCAAAGTAGGGAAAAAGATGCTCTTTCACATAGTGCACCAGCTAGTGGTTTTACAGAGGAGGGGGAAGAGCTCATGGCATGGGAACTCTCACCCTGGTCTCCTGGAAACCAGCTTAGTCTTAGTTTGTGGCCAGCTATTTGCCCCTCTGTCAAATGTTTCCAGCAAGATGCATGGCTGCCTGTGCACCAGGTTTAATGTAATATTACAAGAAATAGGGTTAGACATGAAACTCCCATGTAAACTAATATTCTTGTTTATTTCTTTAAATTATTTATCCCTGCTGAAAATATTCTAATTGTCTACAAGTCTGAGTTTAGAGAACTAACAAGGAAATGCTGGAGCTATAAAAGTTGACGTTTGTTGCAGACTGGTATTTTAACAGTGTCTTGAATGGGCTGCCACTATGCAAAACAAATACGCTATTGATAAATAACAAGCGGCAAACTGTATTTCCAGAATATAATGTAAAATAATATTCAAAAACGAAGTTGCTCAAATCGCAAACAGTAAACATGAATAATTTTTTTTAAGAAAAGGCAAAATGTAACTGTAAACAATGAACTAGTAGGGGTTTCCCGATTCGATATCGGTCCGATATCAACCTGAAAATGAATATCGGATTCAAATTTCCCATTTATTTCTTTTTGCAATTCATTTTTTTATTTATTTTATTCAATTGTAAAATACTGTAGATATTATGTTGAAGGTTAAAATGTATGTAACCACTTGGTTAATAATACATGGGTCAGTTTTTCTCCTCTAGGGGACAGCATGTGTGAGTGAGTTCTGTAGTGTGGCTTGTTTAGGGGAAGGCCTGGGTTAGAACACACTCAGTGATCAATCTCAATGTGCTTATCTGCTGTTCTGAGAAGTAACAAAAGCAGCGACTCCCAAAACAAGTATTCTAATACAAAATAAGCTATGAAAATATATATCGCAGAAATATGTTAAAATTGTAGGGACACTGTTTGCACTCTATGAATAATATTGAAAAGGTGTATGATGTGATTTAGTTCTATTGTGATTTGTAAGTTGAAATACTTCTAAGTGTCATGTGTCCATACTTGTGCTATGTAATGCAGATATACAGTGTCTTTTAGTAAATGACAGCTCTACTTTTACATTGTGTAACGTAGTCTTTTTATTTACCTATTTAAAGTCTTACATGACAAAACAAACCAATGTGTTGATGACTCAATTTGTTTTACTGTGCTTGCAGGTTTGTACCTCTTAGGCAAAACCTCATGTTCCTTTTAATATGTTAATGTATGAGTGTCTTTATTTATGATAAATACATTTATTTATTTATTTCCAGCATTGAGTTGTTATATTTTTATGACCATTGCAGCAGTTTCTTTTCTTTCGGAGTTCTCTATCTCCTCACAAAGAACCTTTCATTGTGTTTCCAGTTTCACTATAGTCATTTACTTAAAGCCTGCACTAGTTATTTGTGAATGGTGAGCTCTGCAACATGTTTCTTGCCCACACTATTGGAAGTCATTGAGAGATTTTTCCCTTTCTGCTCACACTTGATCCCAGTCTACTTTGGCTATTTGTGTGACTACATTTTTAGGGTCTGTGGCCCCTCTTCATGTTGTGTCATTTGGCCTGAAGAGAGAGAATAACCTCTTACTTTTGTCCCAGCTATAAATACAGCAGCCTCTCTGGTGCCTGGCATGCAACACAACCTGCAAACCTCAGTATGTACAGCGCTCTCAATATAGGCTAAGGGAAGCATTTTCATCCCCACAGGTTGCCACAAACCTCGTATGAAGGCATCTGACGTCAGCTTTTCATCTCTCACTTGTAGAACTCCACCGACTGGCACAATAAACATACGCCTTCATACAATATGATATTAACCCTTGGGGCACCTTTAAAAAAGTTACACTCTTTGAGCTTAGGTACCAAAACAGTAACCCTAACCATAAATATAACATTTTCATTGTATTTCTGTATTTTAAGAAAAAAAAATGATGAATTTTTTTTCAATGACAAAAACACAAAATAGGCCTTTTTTTCAAAAATAATGTACAAAGTGGAACATTTGTTATGAAGTTATTACAGACTTGACTCGGTCAATAATTGATAGGAACATTTTGAGGCATTATTACTGGGTTTTTTATTGCCGATACCGATTTTTTTTTTTTTTCACCATCAGCCTTAGCCGATGACCGATACGGACTGCTGATTTTCTTGAGCCGATACTACTTTTGCTCCCTCAATTTACAAAATTACACAATGTTGATGTTGATGATAACAAATGATACAAGTCTCAATTTTTAAAAAAGGAACATTTATTGAAATTAACAAAGGTGAGGTAGAATGACACCAAGTAAAAAATATTTAACAAACAATAAAAACAGGTGATGTAGAACAAGAACAAGTAAAAATATTTCTGCTCTCTGTACATAATGCTGATCGGTGAACACAGCAGCCCACATCGACCGATGCTGATACACGTAAAAAATACAAAAATTGGCTGATGTATCAGTTTTTCTCTAATTATTACTCTTAGAGCTATGAGCATTTATTGAAAAAAACAACACTCTTTGAGCTTAGGTACCAAAATGGTACCCTTCATAAAGTGTCTTCGAAATGTCATGAATAAATATTTTTCCCCACTTTTTCCTCAACAATTCCGTCATCCCACCTAAAACCTGTTTTAACCTCTATTTTGAAGGTAGTGGCTTAGATTTATTTGGTATTAATGGGAAAACCACTGTTATTTGTTATAAGAAAGAGGAGGCTCTTGATCGAGATAAAACATAAACAAAGTTTATTTTGGCGGGGGTCATTCCACCTAAAACCTGTTTTCCCTTTATTTTGAAGGTAGAGGCTTACATTTATTAGGTGTTTTCATATGTCAGGATAACAGTTTATCCAAAATATGTGGTTATAATGGGAATCAATAGGACCAAATCGGTCCCGAACTCAAAGAGTGTCAGTACATTTTATATTTCCTGTTCTATACATCTACCAATAATGTGATCATAGAATCAGAACATGACGATTAAATAAAACTCCTGTCCAAACTTCATACAATTAAGCTTTAAACTGAATGAGATAGTGAGAGTTTAAAACACTGAATAAGCAGAAGGGACATGTTTGTCCCCAAAGGTGCCCGAGGGTTAAGAGAGCATATCTGATCCGATTGTGTTAAAGTTTAAAAATGAAATAATTTTTGGCTTGTGCATTCAATTGGATAGTTTCCATTTGCGATCAAAAAAACAAAACACCATATTGTAATCAAACCTATAATTTGAATATTAGGATTCGTGATGCACTGAAAATTTGGCCACCAAAGTGTACTTTTATTATCAAAACAACCCAGCTAAAACAGGATGTTGTGATGACGTGAGCAAACAGTGCAGCAAGCATGTGCT
Organism: Gouania willdenowi; assembly: GCF_900634775.1. NCBI lineage: Eukaryota > Metazoa > Chordata > Actinopteri > Blenniiformes > Gobiesocidae > Gouania > Gouania willdenowi. Next base: position 13,534,926 of record NC_041046.1, on the reverse strand, counting down.
TGTTTGCATATGGGCGAACGTGTCTGCAGTATGGTTGATGTATTTCAGTATATCTGAGCAGTATAGCTTTATTAAGCAGTATATCTTGAGAAGGAGTGAAAACAATGAAAAGTACACATAAGTGTAATGTTTCTGCATTGCAACAACCTGTGTGTCAGAAGCATTAATTAAGTTTTAGTCTGTCAGGCCCTTTATTGCCACTGTACTTGATCAGCATTATAAGGATCATTACTGGAATAAAGCAGCAATGTAGTGATGCAACATATTAGATTCTTTCATGAAGAACGTAGAAGCACTTTGTGTTTTTATGAGAGCGCATATTTATTTTGACTATCTTTCAGCATTCCAGTCAATTATAGGTCTGCACATTATTATTTAATGTATTCATAAGTTGGGTCAAGTTAAACATTTTAATTTGTGATTTATTTTATATTGTACATTGTTGGAATGTTGATGCTAAATTAATATTTATTCTTTGAAGCATTAATATTAATTTATGCATTCACGATACCTTGGTTTTCGTGAGGTTATTACACATGAATGTAATAGTAGTAATAATTGGCACAATAATTTATTTCGATGTGTTGGTTTTCGGCCTTGGTTTCCCATTTTTGGTTTTGGTCAATAATTTTGATTCTGGAGCATCCCTTGTTAGGATGTTTGGTTGCCAGATCTCCCAGTCAGTTGACACAGTGATGGATGAACATTAGGATGTTGTAAGGTACTATATTTATCATAATGGAGACCTGTGTTAAACCTGGTGACACAGACCTGTATATCTTTAGTAGAAGTGACTAACCTTCTTTTCTTTCTTTTAACTTTAAGCTACCTGCACAGTTATGCTAGTGCAGGATAACTTTTGTTTATTTAGTGAAATGAAGTAACCTCTTGAATAATAGAAGTAGTATGTCTTTAAGTCAACTGGAGTATGTCATGGTGGTTTCAAAGTCATTTTGGGAATAAAAATGAGCACACAGCCACTAAAATGAACTAAATGGACTTGATTTATATAGCGCCTTATCACCACACTGAAGCAGTCTCAAAGCACTTTACATATCAGCTCATTCACCCAATCACTCTCACATTCACACACCAGTGGAACAGGACTGCCATGCAAGGCGCTAGTCGACCACTGGGAGCAACTTAGGGTTCAGTGTCTTGCCCAAGGACACTTCGACACATAGTCAGGTACTGGGATCGAACCCTCAACCTCTCGATCAGAAGACGACCCTCTACCACCTGAGCCGCACCTGAGCTCTAAACACTTGAACATTTTTGTCATTAAATGCACAGAAACTATGAAAGTGTTGCATGGAGGGCTTCATGGGTTTGGAGAAGTTTAAAAGTGCTTGACAAAATGGGGATCCAAAAATGAATGCATGGATTGTTTACTTTCAAATTATTGGTCTACAAAACGAAAAACAAATATTTTTGTTAGACTATGAAGATTTAACCTTGCCAAGAGTTACCAAAACCTACAAATTCCTGTAAAGAGATTCATAATAGATTTTACTGTGCTATTTTGGTTGTCTCAGATAGACAAAATAAAACATAACTGTAAATGTCATGTTGTGAATCTTAATGTGAATGTTGAATCCTAATGTAATGTAGGTTATTTCATAGTAATCAGTCTGAGATAACTTTCTGACAGTAAGAAAATGTAAATGTTTCTATATCTTAGTGTTTGACAGCTGCTGCAGCCAACACAAACTCACTAATTAAATGCACTAGGACATTATGCATGAATAACCATTCGATCCAAATCACACTTTGTTGTTGCCGATTTCATCTTGGATGATATTGGTTAGTTTAGAACTATTCGATCCAAAACGATTCAGTGACTTAAAATTGATTCAGTAACTTTTTAGTCAAAAATAATAATTCAACCAGTGTGATTATGAAATAAACACCTGATTACTGGACAGTGCAGGTGAGCTTTCCTAGATTTCTGTTTGTTGTAAGGGAATCATCTATAAATTAATTATGGACATAAACAAGTAAACATCATTTAATGGTAAACATATTTACGTTTTATTTTAAAAAGTCCAACCAGCACTTCAGTTTAAATTAACAGGATTTAAACTCTCTTTTTCAATACTCAATAAGATTTCAATAAAAATGTATATTAGGTTTACCTGACTCTTCTGCTTGTTTATTATACATAAAAATAATGCAATATAATATAAAAAATGAAGTGCAGCCAACATCTGTTCAGGTTAAACGATACTTTTCATTTTAACATGATGGCAGAACCTTGAGGTGTCTGCAGAGCTATTGGTAACATGCACTTCTACTGAAGCAGAAAAGCTGCCAGACAGGCCTGGTGGTCGACACAGTGAGGGACTCTTTTAGAACATCTCAAAGAATCAGAATCAGAATCAACTTTATTGGCCAAGGGTGTATGAATACACATGAGGAATTTCTTTTGGTGACCTGTGCTCTCTCAGGTAGTGTAACATTAAATAATAACAATCAACTAGAATAAAGAAAAATAAATAAAATAAAGAAAAATAAATAAAAAAGAAGTATAAACATAAATATAAGAGTAGTTAGACTAATATGTGCAAACTAAATGAAAAATAACAAGATAATAATAATAGTAATAATAATAATAATAATAATAATAATAATAATGAAATAAAATAAAAATACAATAATAATAATAATAATAAGATAATAGTGCAGTAGTGCATTGATGAGTAGTGCAGGTGAACATTTAAATGAAAAAATTATGTCCATGAACATTTCGCAGTGACAGGTTGTTCCAGGGTTGTTATGTTTAGTTCCAGGTTATTTCACAGTAACAGAAACAGGTCTGACACTCTATGACTGTTTAGAGTTGATCAGAATGACAGCCTGGGGGAAGAAACTGTTCTTATGGCGGGTAGTTTTGGCGTACAGTGATCTGTAGCGTCTGCCGGAGGGGAGGAGTTTAAACAGATTGTGTGCAGGGTGTGAGGGGTCTGCAGTGATGCTACCTGCCCGTTTCCTGACCCTGGACAGGTATAAGTCTTGGATGGAGGGCAGATCAACACCAATGATCTTTTCTGCAGTTCAAAGGTCAGTGTTTCCACACACTGGACCCCAAAGGTGGATTGATCAATTTCTCTTTCACCATCTTCTCCACCATACTATGTTTTGTTGTCTGCTGGCGCGTGGCAATGACGACACTGACAGTCGGCCGTAATGTATTCACTCTTTAATATTAAAAGTGCTTTTAAAACGCATCGATATAACGTTTATATCGATGCTTACCTTTTAAAATGTCGTCATCTGGAAGGAAGACACACATCGATCTTGTTGAGCATTGTAGATTCCGACAATCTAACTACATCAAACTTGTCTAGCACAGATTGATGTAGTTAGATTTTAGGAATATAAATCGATCCAATGGATGAATGGTTAAACCCTTAAAAGTTACACAAGACATCTGCTTTCTTTTCTTTGATTTCCTGAAACACGAGTACTGTGAAGACACTTTTCTTCACATGATGTTACGATTCTTTTCCAAGATGTGCAGCTATATTTTATTTACAGCACAGTCATACTAGTGGATGTAAGCTAGGTCTGTAGACATAGCTACCCTGGCACAACCTATTTGACCCCCACCAATATTATTCAGTGTCTAACACAAGAACTCCTTTTAGAATGAAATGAAATGCAAACCACTGGTTTTTAGATGACATGTAGTATTGATCTGATGATTGTTCCCATCTGTTGTTTCACAGCCATTGTTTAGTCTGTAAAATCAACAAGAAACCTGAAGTATTAAAAACATTCTTTGTCTTTCAAGACAAGCCTTTATTTTGGAATTCTGATGTTTGCAAAGTCATGCAGCTGCATGTGTAATGATGCACTTTTTTTCTTTTTTCTTTTTTTTTCTTCTGTGCACTGGTATGAGGAGACCAGGCCTGCTACAATGCTGTCCTTGTGTCATGTGGGCATGTATAGCCTGGCTCAGCTCCTGTCACACAGTTGCTCCCAGCACTTGTCCTGTCATTTGGACTGACCTCCTCGACCCGTCTGCTGATCCTCAGACTTCACTGTGACTTATCTCCCTCTGGAATGTCTTCAGTGATGCTTCTCCTCCCAAATGCATAGATTTTGCACGTCCTAAATCTGTAAAGCTAAATTTGCTCTTACCTAAAGAGGTTTGGAGGTTTTAAAATTGTGTAGGTCAAGAGGGTTTTTGTTTTAGATGTTGAGTAGAAGAATATTATTTTCTGACCTGCTTTCTGCGCTTGTCCTAAGCTAAGGAGGGTTCTGGGTATGCATTCCTCTCCTTCATTGGCAACAGATGTAGAGGAGGACTTTTTTTTAAACTTTGAGCAGAACCTTTTGGAGTGTCTAAAAGCAGTGCAATGTGGACTGAAGGGCAGCTGTTTTGCCCATGAAGGCCAAAATAGACTACATGAGAAAGCTGATGTCGGTTTGTGAACAGAGCATCAGAGGATTTGTGTTTGCCTCACAGCGGCAGATGGATAAGGAGCTGTCAACATGGGCAACAGCTGTCTGCTATTGGGCCACCTAACTATTAGAATGTGACTGTTTTACAAATTTACCTCACTCCACAGGAGGAACTTCTGTAAATATCATAAATAGTAGAATCTCAAGTATTGCACTTGTGCTGGCATATAAACATTCGACAAGTTAATTTGTCTAAATGTGTTTTCTACTTTGTGCTAAAGAATATTATTAAAATAGGTAAACATGGATATAGAGCTACTCAGTTAACCTCAGTGGATGCATTGAGTTGTAATGTCTTATGTAGACTGCACATTATTATGACGGTGCCTCATAATTTTTTGAACAACATGCCTTGACTCCCCACCAAGCACCAACATATTAAAGATAGGTCTTTGATTGCAATAGTTGTTGGGCAATGCCTCAATAATTAAAAATGGCTAAGGATGAATCCAGCACCTGTCCATGTGGCATTTTAACTGTTTAGTAAAAATGAAACCCTATCTTCCTGATCTCACTATTGGTGTATTCACTTTTTTGTGCCAATCTGATTAACTGGTGTATCATTGCTTTAGGCAAGAAAGAGGGTTATTAGTACCATTATTATACTTCAGATAGGGTTGGAAGTCTAACCCGGGGTTTCCACTGGATATGTCTCCGCTGCGCCATGGCACCAATACGGTTTTTCCCCCCTGTCCGCCGTCCGGTAATTCACACCGGTTGCATTTTGAGTGCGCCGCGGTGCACTCCGGTTGAACGACCGTGACGTCATGAGACAGAGCAGTTCTCACGATAGTTATATAATCGTGTGAGAACGCAGTTAAAGGTATGTGTTATAAACGCAACAATACAAAGTTAAACAGGTCAGTGTTTCTAATGAAGAAGAATAAGAAGGTTGGACTCTGAATTTGTCATAGACACATTTTTTACAACAGCCAACAGAGAAGAGATAAAACTCCACCAGTAAATCATGAACTAAATCTATATCTATATATATATATATATATATATATATATATATATATATATCAGTGCAGTTATGAGAGGAATCAATATAGTGAATATGATTTTGTTTTTACACTTTATGACGTCTTGGTGATGTATTTACTTGAAATATAATCTGAAGTGTTTTATTTTGAAAAGTAACACGATATTTTACTGCGGAATACGTGCTTAATTTCCTGTTAGCTTCATTTGCTCTCTGCTGATTGATGCGTCATGCTCCGGTGTCCGCCAGAAATAGAAGCCCTGCGTATATCTGGCGGAGGGCACCAGACTACCGCATCTGGAAAGGAGCAGACACGCACCGCAGCGGACCCGGTGGAAATTAACACATAGACTAAAGTGGAAACCTTTCAGCTCCGGTATCGCGGCGGTGACGTAACGCAGCGGAGTCGCATCCAGTGGAAATTGGGGGTAATGCATGCTTTCTTTGGTCACCTGCCTGGATTATAACCCCATCACAGTGTTGGGCGGTAACACGTTACTTGTAACATCACTTTTGACAGTAACTAGTACTGTAATGCAATATTTTTCTAAAGAAATACAATACCGTTACAATATGATGCGTTTGTCTGTTACGTTGCTAGCTGCAGTGTACTTCCTGTTTACAGTGGCGCTACATATTTTTGTGGGACGCCGTGCCAAACACGGTAAAACAGTAGAAGAAGCAGCATTGTCAGTGTGTTTCTGTTTACATCACGTGCGCCAATCATGGCGAGTCAATGCGAGAACAGGACGAGCTTTTCAGAGTGGAAATAAGCGCATTATTTTTGTCTCCAAAAGATGCATCAGTGAAGCTAAGCTAATTTCGGCTGGATTTTAACGGACAGTGACTGCTATCCAGGGACAGATCAGCCAAACTATTGCACGGTATGTTGTTGTAAATATGCAGCCTGAGTATGGTGAGTCACTGCTAACAGCAGCTCATTAGCCTGATATGTTTAGCATTGTGTAGCTGAGAAAAATGCTGTGAATTAGTTTTTCCACATATATTTTTATAAGCATTTCAACAGCAGAATGTGCACTTGGAATATGCACAGCTTACTTTACGTTACTGTGCTAAGGCTGAAAAATTACTGTTTTATTTTTGAGCAGCTGTTTTGTGCTTTATATGCACATCATTTATGGTTGTTTTATAGCAGTTGATCAACAGTGGATTATTATATTATTACAGCACTGATTTGAAGCTGTATGGACACAAATGACCCAAAATAAATAATACATTCTGTAATTCTAAGTAACTAAAAAGTTACTTTGTCCAGTAACTCATTACTTTTTGTTGTAAGTAATCAAAATAGTAACTGAGTTACTTTGTGAATGAAGTAACTAGTAACGGTAACTAGTTACTATTTTTCAGTAACTAGCACAACACTGCCCTATCATTGTGATATGTAAAACAAAATAATAGATTAAGGGCTTATTTTGTTATCCTACAAGATGGCCAAAATCAAACCATTTGAACTGGAACTGAAATGTGTTTGAGAATTCAGTCTAGAAACATTTAAGTTGTTCTTTTAGAAGGATTTACTTTTTGTTTGCTGTACCCAAACAATTGGTCTTCATTTGTCAACCTTGCGTGAAAACGGGTGCAAATTTGAGTGCACATTTAGTCTTATGACAGGACTCGAGTGTGATTTATGAAACATTCGTACCTGACCAATACCGGCGATAGGGTGTTGATAAATCCAGTGGCTGAATTTGATTGTCATTAACATGTTACACCCTTAAATATCCCTGGTTTGGAGGCCCTGCCCACTGATGTCAAACAAGAAAAGAAACATTTCCAAGCACAAATCTGTTTTGCTACAAATCTGTTTTGCTATAGACGTCTTGCAAAATGTGTTGCAAAACTCAAGCAGCGCGGATTCACACGAGAACAGTAGTTTGTGTTTTTTTTTGTAGCGGCAGTGTCTAAAAGTTATTACCGGAGAGTTGTGGTTGTAAACGATATTTGATGCAAGTAATTAAAAAATATCACATTCTGTAACCTCACATCACATTCTACAACCTCGCATCACATTCTACAAGCTCTCATTCTGCAACCTCGCATCACATTCTGCAACCTCACATCACATTCTGCAACCTCGCATCATATTCTGCAACCTTGCATCACATTCTGAAAGCTCTCACGTCACATTCTGCAAGCTCTCACGTCACATTCTACAACCTCGCATCACATTCTACAAGCTCTCATTCTACGACCTCGCATCACATTCTGCAACCTCGCATCACATTCTGCAACCTCGCGATCACATTCTACAAGCCCTCACATCACGTTCTACAAGCCCTCACATCACATTGTACAACCTCACATCACATTCTACAAGCTCTCATTCTACAACCTCGCATCACATTTTTCAAGCTCTCACATCACATTCTACAACCTCGCATCACATTTTAAAACCTCACATCACATTCTACAAGCTCTCATTCTACAACCTTGCATCACATTCTACAACCTTGCATCACATTCCACAACCTCATATCACATTCCACAACCTCATATCACATTCCACAACCTCATATCACATTCCACAACCTCGCATCGCATTCTACAACCTCGCATCGCATTCTACAACCTCGCATCGCATTCTACAAGCTCTTGCATCACATTCTACAAGCTCTTGCATCACATTCTACAAGCTCTTGCATCACATTCTACAAGCTCGCATCACATTCTACAAGCTCGCATCACATTCTACAGTCCCTTGCATCACATTCTACAAGCTCTTGCATCACATTCTACAAGCTTTTGCATCACATTCTACAAGCTCTTGCATCACATTCTACAAGCTCTTGCATCACATTCTACAATCTCTTGCATCACATTCTACAGTCTCTTGCATCACATTCTACAATCTCTCGCATCACATTCTACAAGCTCTCGCATCACATTCTGGTGATTAATGTCACTGTAGAATCGCTATACTTGTAAAATCAGAATCGAAATTTACATCAAATCGTCAGCACCCAAGAGTCGGGATTAAAATCAAATCAGGACAAAAGGGTATTGTCCCAGCCTTATTAATGATTAAATACTGCAGCGCATTTCTAAAAGTTTAACATCCACTTTACATTGAAAAGCAACCCAGCTCCCAGTGAAGACTGGTTCCTGCACTTTGGCTCCATCCGTAAAAGATGTTCAGTTTACCAATGCGATGTGGAAAAACTTATCAGGTGAAAAATAGAGATGTAACGATTAATCGTAAGGCAGTTAAAAATCGATTCATAGGTATCACGGTTATCGATTTTCTGAAAATTGAATCGCAGTACTTTTTTAACCAGCAGAGGGCGCTATCCAGAAGTGTAGGCGGCGGGCGGATTCTGCTGCTACTTTCTTTCTGGCCGCCTTCTACTCTTAAATATGTTAATAAATGATTCATTGCCCATTTAGAATATCTATAATATTACTTGAATATCTGTAAAAGTCACGTTTTTCTATTAGCTCTGTCTGCTAGCATAGCATCTCTTCTTCACTGCTAGAATATCTGCATGCCAACCGACCACTGTGTTACCAGCGCCCTCTGCTGGTCCAAACAAATATGACGTAAATCAGTGCAATTATGTTTTTTTTTTTTTTTAAGTCCAATTGTTAAGGCACAAAATACATTTTCAGTTGCACTTTTAAAAAGAAAAAGAACTATTATGCAGTTTTGCATTGTTTATTATAGAACCAGAATTTAAATTAATTGGCTTCTTCATTTGTATTATTCCTTTATTTATTTCATTCAAGATTTATTTTTAGTTGAATTGCATTGTTTTGAATAGTTTATCAAGGAATTCTTTTGACAATAAAAAATAAAAGGAAAATACTACCGTATTTTCTAGTTTTTTTCCCAAAAAAATATTTTTCAATCATCATTTGTCTACAGTCCCATTTTGTAAAATAAATCGTTAGAGAATTGTATCGTGAACCCAGTATCGTGAATCGAATCGTATCAGGAGTTAAGTGAATCGTTACATCCCTAGTGAAAAATGTCACACATTCCTAGTCCAGGACAGAGTAGAAGCAGCACTGCACTCACGTGTGTATATTGTGTGTGAAGTTGTTCGAGGAAGAAAAGCAAATAAAAGTGATATTAGTAATAACAAATTTTGTTTTATTTAATTTAATATGTTTTAATAATCCCTTTTGATCTGTTCTGTTGTGTGACTGCTGAGGTTTGTTTATTACTTATCAGACTCAGTCAGATTTGCTGTGCTGCACCACAAATACATACACTCAGATTTGCATACACAAGGTCAGACCTGACTTGAGATCTGATTGTAGCATACACTCACGTCAAAATTGATAAAATACTGAAGCTTGCGTAAATATGGTCATACGCCTATCATACGCACAGATCTGAACGTATGAACGACTGATAAATGAGGGCCATTGAGCTATTGAATCATAGAAATTTGCTGCTGTTTTTAGACTGTTGAGTTGAGGCTTTTAAAAAAGGAGGACATGCTTTTATTTAGGGTGGTAGAATAGTACACAGGTAAATCACACTTGTTCCAATGATTTAGTACCTACACGTACCCACCCACTTGAGTGCTTCGACTGGCTTTTTTGTTACTGGCGACAGAGAGCTTGCTCCAGGAAACCTAACCTCCCTTTCCTGTTGAAGCCCAGCAGCTGACACGTACAGTGAGCAGGGAAGTAAGCGCTATCATTAGTTGTGAGCTGCCCCCTATGCTTGAGGATGGACTATCCAGTAAGCTGGCACAAATCCAGAGCGTCCTGAGGGACACTCCAATCACATGTGTTTGTTTGGGTGCAACAGCACTGGCAGCAAACAGGAGGCAGACAGCCCACAGAGCCATCCTCCAGGAGCCAACAGGCTTCATTATTTACAAAGACATGTCTGCTTCTCCAGGGATAACTACTGCTCACAGATGTTTTCAGCCTGGAAAGAAATACAGATCACAAACACTCTAATTGTGTAGCACAAATAATTGTGCCTGCCAGGACCAAAGACTGACCCAAGTCCCTTTGTTGTTTTCTGTGTGCAGAAAGAGTTACTTGAACTAAGATTTTATTAGATTTTATTTAGAATCTCATTAGCTTCTGAAATCTTAGTCACTATTTGTCATTAAAAGTAAGAATTTTGTTTCACTCTTGAGCCTCTACTCGCAGTAATAACATGTAACCTAATTAATATGTTAATAAGTTCATTATTGAAACATTAAGTTTTTGACGAATGCCCTGTACAAAGGTTTGTTCACACTTGGAAGTTTAGTCTGATTAAGCATCTCACATGCCTTAGCTCTTACCCTTGCCTTGTTAACCCATCATACAATGCTGCTGTTTTATTATCCCCCACCACAAATGTGGAAGGAGGATATAGGTTTGAGCTCCGTCCATCCGTCCGAGTTAAAGGGGACAGTTTTTCTCAGAAAATTTGGTGTGTGGCTTCAGAGTTTCAATACCTTGATGGAGTTCGAAAATGAGAAGCGTGCAATTATTTTTCCTGCAGTTATTGTCCTTGTTCCGTTTTTATTTACTCTGTTCGAGGTATAAGATAGCATAACCAAATTTGGTGTGTGGTTTCAGTGTATCAGTACATTGATGGGGTTCGAAAATGAGAAGTGCGCAATTTTTTCTTCCGGCGTTTTTTTTACTCTGGACAGCATTTCTTAGAAAACATTTAAGATAATTAGTTATTTTATATTCTGATGTGATAATGTTTTCTTGTGTATACATTTAAGTTAGATTTAGGACATTTAGGAAAAGGTTGTGAGTCATGAGAACCAATCTGGCAGGGGATGTTGATGACTGTCTTTTTGTTATTGAGTTTAAGGAAGTCCATTTGTAAGGATAGAATCAATGACAAGCCCATATCGAGCACAAATCTTGCCATTTCTTGGTTCCAAAGATGCTCTGTGGTGTCATTTGTGCATCTTTGCTTTGGGACTGAGACTAATTAAAATGCAGTCAAGTGAAAAACAGGTGTTCATTTTTTCAAAATCATATTTCTATAAAATTAAATATTTTCCCCAGAAATTACGTAGGACTTTTCTCTGCTTTTAAAATCCATCTTCCTCCTGTAAAACCTTCCTCACTACTGTTCATGGTTGTTTTCATACTTTTTTTTTTTTTTTTAACTTTCACTAAAGTGCAAGCTATCTCCCTGTTGTAGGACATACAACGTGTTTGAGTGTCATCAAACCCATCAAGTCAGGATTTTATTTTCTGATTTGAGGAAGTGAAATCTGGATTAGTTTCCCTTATACCCGCTACACTGAGGTCACCAAGTTAACATCATGGTGCACGTACTTAGTCAGTTTATAATCATTAGGTCGGGCAGGTTTCTTCTGGGCCTGTAATCCCTGAGATTGTATTAGCTAGCTGTCCTTAAACACTAAAAACGATTGGCATTTAGATCAGCTGTTACCTCAACAAATTCTGCTTGAAATAAAACTGTTAAAGACAAGTATGTATTACAATATGATTTAGACAGATATTTGATTAAAGATAATGTGTATTAGGAAGGAACAATTAGATGCCATTTTTTTTATTAAAAGAAACACAGTGTAACTTACAAGGTGCTACAATTTGTGCTTTGAATAATAAAAAATAAGCTCTTGGACTAAGTTGAATTCTGAAACATTTTTTCTGTTTTACCAAGATCAGTTATGATTTATCACTAAATTTTAATTTTTGCCTCAGAATTTCCATCAAATCATAATGTTTTGTTTCCAAATATTGTGACTCTCAAAGTCTCTCAAAAGCTCCTTTTTTTAAAGACGTAAATATGCAACATTAGCAAAGGTGTTGTTGCATAAAACCTCACTGGCAACGGCTTGCTTTTATCTGTAATTCATTTGTCCTCAGAGAAACTTCACTCAAGTAGAGAAAGTAATAACTGAAACCAATAACACACAATGTAATAGTTTTAAAAAGGCACGCACATCCCTCACATCCCTTCATATGGAGGTCAGCAGTTTCCATTGGCTCTGTTTTGGCTCAGTGGCGCAAGAGGACAGATAAGGATAGACGGATTGTTTTCCCCCTTTTTTTTGCTGGGCGTCCCCCCTCTATTTTTGAAAGGAAGTGAGGTTTTAAGGTCAAGAGAATGTTGGCGGAGATGCGTAATGGAAGTTACTATGCACACAGAGCGGCCACACAGTCCTTAGTCCATAGTGAAACTGACTGGTTCTATCTGTGGTGTAAATGTTACTTTCTTAACACTCTAGTCTAGAGCAGAGTAATATATATCAACAGAACCCTTTAACAGATTAATGACAACATGTCTGCTTATCTTATCAAGCATGTTTGCTGGGAGTGCATGAGAACACTCGTGATTTCAGCTGTTTGACACAAGTATGCTCAGTCCACTGCTCTGGGGTCTGAATGTGTGTACAGTATTTGGGAAAGTGTGCACAGTGAGTGCACACATTGGGACACACTTTCCCCCCATCCACTCACTTGTGGGACCATGTGAACAAAACGTCATACCGTGAAAATGTAAAGAGTGGCGGCGATTCTAAAGGGAGGAGCTACAGTTGCCTTGACAGCTTTAATGTTCTATTGATGCAGGAGGAGGAAGAAACTGCAATAACTAATAACATATACAGTACATGCAGTAGTTTAATTGCAATAGTTCTGAGATGGTGGAATGTAAAAACAGATTTTAAGTGACGGTACGATGGAGTTGTGAGCAGTCAACTGGGATGTATACTACTGATTTTCATCTTTTGTTAATAGACTTGAGTAGAAGGTATTTACTGATTTAAAAGTAATTTGCTTGTATCCAGAGCTGATACTGTCAAGTCATCATATCCTATCGAGAGGGTCCATATTTCACAGGGTAAAATGGTAGGGTCTATATATTGATCCATGCCAAAAAATGTGTGTGGGTGATATTCTATAGATAGGGTCCACATTGTATAGATGAGAACCATATTCTATAGATGTCACAGGGTCAATATTCTACAGTGGAAAATGGACCCGGGGGTCTATATTCTATGGGGGTCCAGTTACAGACTTACACTGGTATCCATTCAGGGCTATTCTCCGCTCTGTGCTTAATTGTATTTTTTATGCACCTGCATATTCTCCCATTCAGACTCCTGACATATAGACCCAGCGAGTGTAGGTCTTTCAGTGAAGGTGGTCTGATTTACAAGGTGGCAGACTGGGCTGTGATGTCATTTTTTCAGGAAAACTTCATGTTCTGTGATTTCCAAATGCTTGTAATTGTCATTGAAATCCGTCACACTTTGAATTTGACAGGCATTTGTTGTTGAGCAATGTAACAGGTTAAAAAATAAAATAAATAAATAAAATAAAATAAATAAGATTACAGTGTGAGGATCGGCCGGGTGATTCTCATGAAAGTGTTTCTGGCATTACTTTTGAAATATTTACTGACAATTTAGCACCTTTTAGAACATTTTCCAAAATAAGTCCCTAAAAATCTCTATCGCAATGGCCTAAAAACGTCAAGATTATTAGAAAAAAAATCTGATTACTGATGCACAGTTACTTGAAACTCTGAAATGACATATATTTAAATGAAGACTTTTATGTGATTTAGACTGATTTCTCTCATTAACGCTTAATGTTATTTCAATGAAACCTATAGATATTTTCAAAATGATTTGACAAACCTGAAAGGCATAAAGTATATATTATGCACACACATTTTAAAGCTCCTACTAGATTTGTATTCATTAAATTGACATTAAATCAACACCTGTTGCGATAATGATACATGGGTTTTGGAAATGAGGTTGAAAAATTCGGTGTTGATAAATAAGTATACTATATACTAAATACTAAGACTGATGTATGGTTAATCATTTGTAGTTTAACAGATTGGATACAGGTATAATCAATTACATGACATACTGTACATGGACAAAATATATTACACACACAAAAAACAGCATTAGAACACACTATTTTTCTAAGTCACTGAAAGTACCTAAAGATTCTCAACAACATATTACTAACTAACTGAAAAGTAATTTCTGAGTTAAAAAAATATCATTAGTGTATAATATTAAAGTTAATTAAAGGCTAGTTAAAAAGATAGTTTGTATGATTCAATTCTCATTACCGAAACACAAGTTCTCTCTACTGCATCTGGACTTAAATTGTAGTGGTAAATCAGTGAAAATGGTGTTTCGGAGGATGAAGAGCCATAACACATTTTGCTCAGAATAGCAAAGCCATAATGACTATTTAAATGTTTAGTCAGTTAACATAATTAGACATTAACTTAGTATATTTTCAATTTCAATTTTAAAACCAACTTTTTTTTTATTGTAGAAAACAATATCTGTAATGAGAGTTAATACTGTGGTGTTTGCATTCTGATAACAGATTGTTTAACTTTTAACTAGAGAAATATAAAGAGTTCTATTTACTTGGTAGCCATCTTGAACGTACTAGAAGATGTTGCTTGATTCATAATCAAACTTTATTAAAATTATTTCTGTCTATGTGTAAACAGTCCTTCAAAAATGTTGCGGAGGATGACAACATCAGTCAGAGACAGACACTTAAATTTTCCATAATATTTAAAATATTAATATACATGAATATTCAGTTAATCATTTTCTGTCATTTGAAAACATCTAGTATGGATTATATAATTTTTTTCCAGTATTTTTATTTTACTTATATATAATTACAACATAACATACATTCAGTCAGTAGAACTGGATGAGTTGCGGTAATGAGAATTTAAGCAGAAAATGCAAGAAAATACAAAAATAATTCGGTCTTATTTTGATTTTGTGCAAGATGGAGAAAATTGCTGTCTTTACTATAATAATTAGATATTTAACTAAATTTCACGTTTTATATTTACAATCATTACGGATATGGTATTTTAATGGTTTAATGAGAATGACCCAACTGCGTTTTTGTGTCTGAACCACTGTTAAAATGTTTTTTTTCCCTTCATACTAATGACACATGAATGTTTGTTTGAGTGGAAAGTGCAATTTAATTAACTTCTTACATCCCTGCATTTAAAAATGATGAGCATATCAGTCATCACATCATCATCTGTCATCAACACTGTGAGCACCCTTCAGTGCATCTTTATGGTTCTTTTTGTTTTTATGTTTCTTAGATTCATTAAGCCACTGGTTTTGTACTTTTCTATCATTTTTCTTTTTTCTGTAATCCAGGAATATTTACAAAAAATGTTTTCCAAGTTACATTAGTCCGAGTAGTTAAGAAAAAATTCATTTAGAGCTATTTAAACTTGGTCATCTTAAAACACTGGAGTCCAAATCAATTGAAAGGCTAAAGTTAGGCAGACAAGTGGCACTGAATGAGCACATTGTGACTCGTAGTGTGTGAAGCGTAACAGACCCTGCAGTGTCTTCCAACAATGGCCTGTTGCTGGAATTTTTCTGCAGCTGCGGAAGCAGACGCAGCCAAAGATCCTTTTCAGAGACGCTGTGCGAGGTATGGTCTTAGTAACCGTCTGGAAATGTACGGCTTGAAACCACAGCTCTTTGCCAAACAGTAATAACGTAACACCACCAGGTTTGGAGAGCAGTGGCAGAATGTTCCCGGTTCTAACCAGAACTGGAAGGAAGGAGATTTTATATGGTGCAACAGCGGTTAATACTTTGGCTTCAGTAATGTAAAGGTTACAGTTTGTGGTCAGTGCCAGGCTTTTTGTATAACTGAACAAAAGTCTGCTGGACTATGCTTTTTTCGTCATTAAAACAGATGGAATATATATATATATATATATATAGACCTGAATCAACCTATAGTGCATATCGGTCATGAATGTGTCATAAACATTCCTATTATAAACTACCTTTTGGCTAATGTTGCCTGGACCCAGACTTAGTCTGTTTTGACCCTCCTTTGTAGAGGTCATCGTAACTGGAATTACTACATTTACAGTCAAACTGAACACGTTTTTGTTGAAGTGAGCTGGTGAGAACAAGAGAAGCTGTTGATTCTTTTCTGATCCCAAAAAATAATAACTACACTGTCACTCAAATTGAAAGTTTAGCTATTTATCACCTCAGTATAATGTAAAGCTGCAGTAAACAAATTGTTAATCATTTTTATGCTTCATGATCTTTTCCAATAACTAACAGGTTTATGTGACACAAAAGTCCTGTTGGGGTCTTTTAATTTCACTAAACAATTAAACATACAGTAATTGACAACAAAATCTTATAAGTATTATAAGCTGCAATTGCTTAAACTAAACAACACAGCTTTACTAATCAGGGAATTTAAAACTAAACTTCCCCCCAAGTTTATCAGAATTTTTATTTATTTTTTTTAACCTGAGCCACAGTTGCCGTGTAAACAAAAACAGTGTATGAAAGGAGTTTCGGACAAAACTAACAAAACACATTTTCAAGACAAACCATTTTTATCAATTCATCACTTGAAATAACTCAGGTGCATTTATCATGTTTGACTTGAAGTTAAAAGTGCTGAGATGAAGTGCCATGACTTGATAGTAACTCTGTGTCTCTCTCCTCTTTCCTCCCTTAGGAAATGACCTAGAGGCCTTACACATACATTTGTGCTTTTGTCGCTCTAATCTGCATCTGCAGAGTGCAGCGAGGTCTAGAAGCACACTTGTTAGTGCAGTGAGCATTATCTACCTCAGCCAGCAGAGCGGGGAGAGGCCAGGAGGCTTCACTGCCTGCTCTGTGAAGAGGATCTGAGACGGACTGGATCTGTCGGCCCCTCATCCCACTGCTCCCCTGCAAGCCAATGCGGAAGAAGAAAACCAAGTCTCTGACTTCAGCATTTACCTGCTTGTTTCTGTGTCATCGTTCATTTGTGCTGTTGAACAGTGTCAGTTTTCTTAGATTCATTTTTGCTTTCAGCTTTTAAAAAGTTTTTCTACTTTTACTAGCCTGGTAAAGGTTTATAGATTTACCTACATGTAGATATACAGAACTTTGTACACTGTAGAGCGAGGATTCTTTTTTTGGAGGAAGGTAATGCAATTTTAGCAAGACTGTAGTAACATCCCAACACTATTATGAACTTAGTGTTTCAAACTGAACAGAGAATCAAGGGGCTCTTGTCTCTGTGTAAGATGGGTCTGGTATAACTGCAGCAGGGCTGCATGTTAGCATTGTTCTCTGTCTACAGTTTTTGATATCTTTTGTGGCTCACACACTTCTTACAGCCTCTCTAAAGGCACAGTGACAAGAACCTCTGGCAGGTGGAATCCTTAAGGTGTCTTTCTCCTTAACTTAAGACCTTCAACACAGTTTCATTTGGAATTGCTAGATTTTTTAAAGACTAAAATATTACAGTCAAACAGGAGCTTCCGGTGCTGGTGCACCACCTATGTATTGTTGTAGTGCACAGGAAAGTAAAATGGACTATAAGCGTCGCTTTTTGCTCGGCGGGTCCAAGCAGAAAGTGCAACAGCACCAGCAGTACCAGATGCCTGAGTTAAGCCGGACCCTGAGCGCCTCTCTGGCCTCCTCCTGCTCAGCCTCTTCACCTATAGGCTCTGGGGTGGGAATGCCTGGCAACTGTCACCCACCTCAGTCTGGTACCACCACTGCCGTTGCCGATATCCAGCAAGGCATCTCCAAATACTTGGACGCTCTCAATGTGTTCTGCCGGGCCAGCGCCTTCCTTACGGACCTGTTCAGCAGTGTGTTCAGGAACTCTCACTATTCCAAAGCAGCTATGCAACTGAAGGACGTGCAGGAACATGTCATGGAGGCAGCCAGCAGGCTGACTGCAGCAATAAAGCCTGAGATTGCCAAGATGCTCATGGAGCTGAGCGCTGGGGCTGCCAACTTTAAAGACCAGAACGACTTCAGCCTACAGGATGTTGAGGTAGGTGAAACAAACTCACACACAATCCTGTTGTTTCCTCTTACTGGCTTGTCTACAGGGACCTCTATAATTATTGGTGCTGTAGTCAAGCAGCTTGTCCATTCGGGTACTGTTTTGTTGAAGTGGTCCTAAGAAGCTTGGCTGCTTTCTGTTAGAAAACAGACTTGATGACTCAGTGTTTCCTGGCTCAAACAACAATCTCACGCCCATTTTTGAGCTGGGGTCAACATTTATGTGTGAGGTGTGAAAAACACTGAGGATGTGAGAAGAGTAGACATCCTTTGTCTCGCTAAATACCTCTGATTTTTGCTGATGTGCAGAATGTGAATAGCTTCAGCTCATTGGCTTCAAATGGGACTATGCAAAGGCACTGCTTCACCTCATGTGAGACACTCTTTTTCCAAGGTCACCACACCATCAGGTTCAGTGGTGGACACGAACTAGATACATTTAACAGAGATAGACCCTGTGAAGGACTAAGGGTGTACTCACACTGGCAACTGGGGCCGTTCCAAGCTCACAGCAGGAATCCCCCCCTCCCTGTCCCTTTTCTGACACGGTAGAACGGACGTGATCACCAGCTCAACTCGGTTCCCACAGAGAAACACATCATCACGTTAATTTATGACACACGTATGGCGTTACGTCACCATTAAGCAACTCTGGGTTTGTTGTTGACAGTACATTCTGTTAATTTCATATTTTCTGTTGCGTAGGGTAACTATAAACCAAGATTTACCCAGACACGTGCTCTTTTCACGGACTGGGTTTCCCAGGGCCCGAACGCATCACGTTAATTTAAATGACCGTAACTCTGCTCATATTTGTTCTATCGGAGAAATTCCACCAGTTTATGAAAGATAATAAGTTGCTCTTTACAGCCAGTGTCGGTACATTGCGGTAATTTTACTCACACGTAACAAAAACATTAAAGATGCCGCTTTGTTTTGACGAAATCGACACAAGGAACATAAAGAACCAAGTAAGTGAGAAAGAAAGAGATTAAAACAGACCAAATAACGGTGGATTTATTGAAAATGAAAGACTCTCTGACGAGAAAAACCACCATGAATGGAGGTTCAAATGGATTTGAAAACAAAGGAGGAAACTGAGCCTATAAAGGTAAGATCAGTTTAATTTCTGGATCAATAAATGTCGTTCTGATTTTGTGGAGCTAGTCTTTGTGTACATTAATGTAAGTGTAAATAGATGCTTTTAATGTGTGAGACAGTTTAGGACAGAGTATTTGTGTGTTTGTTTAAACTTTGTATGTCTGTGTCCATCTGAGCATATTTATCTCCATCACTTTCAGTTTTCCTTTTGATGAACATGACATTATCAAACTCTTCTTTTATTTCTTCTTCTTTAAGTCCATGCAGAGTGGACACGCCCCTCCCTGGACATTAAAACCATGAGCTGATCCTAGTTTCCATCATCTGGTCAAGACCCATCACTTCCACAGACAACAGACAGAATAAAGCTCAGAGTCAACATGGGAAGCACTTATTTATTGAAATGTATATTAAATGATTATTTCATTTTCTGTAATTTAATTTTTTAGATGATTTTAATTGTTTCAATAATTTAGAGACTTAAGGAACAGATTGTTATAATGCATAATAAAGGTGATTTACTTGAGTCATCACTTATTTCATATTGTTTTTAAGTCTTTGTATAAAAATACTTTAACAGGACAACAATGATGTGCAGAGCTGCAGTAATGTTGGCTTCATACAATAATAATAATAATAATAACCACTGCCCACACCACCAGAGAAGCTTCCAGTGAATAATTTACAAATTAAAAAAAAGTTCACTGATGGGGTCATTGAGATCTCAGTGTCACCATCAGTGAACTTTTTTTTTTTTTTTTTGTAAATTATTCACTGGAAGCTAAGATATTGTGTGACAAAGATATCAAAGTTTGTTGTTTTGGGAAGAGTCATATTTATGATTAAAAGTTATGATTGTATTATATTCTAAAGTTTAGAATTATCTGGCTCGTCTTCCTTTCTGTTCACAGCATAACTTTATATTTAGTTCTACAAAATGTGTTTACAGCTAATTTTACTAATTATTGTTACACATCATCCTGCATGTGCATTATATACAGTATAAATGTGTAGATTTAACCAACTGTTAGAGAAACCATTTTATTAAATACAAAGCAAACGACATGCAAACAGAAAAACAAAGGTAGAAATAGTGTATTTAAATTATGAAATTAGTGAGTTGTTAAAGTGCTGAGGTGCAGCGGAGGGTCTTCTTCTGTAGAGACGTGATGATGAGGGGTCTGAGTAAAACCCAAAATTCCAAGGTAATTTTGAGGGTATAAACATGTATATAAACACATTACTGGTATATTAACCCAAATAAACCAAAAAATATAGAAATGGGACATTTTTTACGGCTGCAAATGTGTAACATATTACTGGTATTTTGAGAACAGGACACATGTAGATTTCTGAGCAATTCATTATAGTTATGCAGGACTAACAGGAACTCCACATACTTAAAATTGGTATTGCCACAAGTGCACTAACACGACACGACCTAAGAAGAGAACTAAAATAAGATTAAAAATAAATAAATAGTTGCAACAATTTGCAGTCATGTTACAGGTTCTGCTGTCATAATATTCCCATCCTTGTACTTCCAATGTTTAAATGTTTTGTTTTTAAGGTTCATGTTACATTTTGCAAAAGGTTGCACTTTATTTCTGGCTTATTGATTTTTGTTTGGAAAATTATTACCCTTTCTTTCAGACATTTCATTTATTTGGGCTTGTATTTGTGATGTTCTGTTTTTGGTTACATTTAGATGAATAAATGAATACACTACACTTTGCTCCCCAAGACACTGTGTCTGTTTTCATTCTACAGTGTTTGTGAGTATGTGTCCCAGAACACACACATATATATATATATATATATATATATATATATATATATATATATATTATTTATACATTAGCAGCAGTACAATGTCCAATTTCCATTTTTTTCTGGGTTATATAATAGCCAACCACATGTGTCCTGTCCACAAAATACCAGTAATATGTTACACATTTGCAGCAGTAAAATGTCCCATTTCCATATTTTCTGGTTTATATGGGTTAATATACCAGTAATATGTGTTTATATGTATATTTATACCCTCGGAAATACCCGGACCTGATGATGAGCTGCTGCACTCCGTTACTGTCCCGCTGTCGGCTGAACAAAGAGAAGTCCTGACGGTCATGTTGTCCTCTTCCTCCATGAGTTCTCTGTGGTGTTTTTCATATATATCAGGTAACGCCAACTCTGAACTTTTCATCAGCTGACGAGCACTTCTGACACCGCTATCATTGCGATGTTTATGTGCCGTAAAGCGTCGCGCGGTACCAACGTCATCACATTTTGCGCGCGAGTCGAGTTGTGCGTGCGCATGCGCAGCAAACCGTGCCAGTCTGGCACGCTGTTTGGACCACCTCTTCCAGCAGGACCATCGGGCCGTTAACCCCCCTGTGGTGCAGTTCACACCTACGCAGGCCAGACAATGGCCCCCCATGGTTTCACACATGCACAGAGCTGGTTAGGAACGGCCCTGGTTGCCAGTGTGAGTACACCCTAAGATACTCCACTTGTGCATCCATCGTCACATTCTAGGCCAGGGGTGGGTAACTTCTATGACAGCGTTGGTCACAAATGTGTGATTATCTGATACAAGATCCACATTTAGAATAATCACAAAATAAGCATTAATACACGATAGAACAAAGGGTTTCATCTTTGTTGCCGTTTTTGTGATTTTGTCATTTATTTTGTGAGTTTTTAGTCATTTTCTACAATTTCATTTAGCAGACACTTTTATCTAAAGCGACGTACAACACTAGCAGAACCTGGTCCACAGTGATGGCCCAGGAGGGATTTGAAACTGTGATTCTCTGATTACAATCCCGCTTCCTGAACCGCTATGCCACCGCTGCCATTTTGTCTATTTTTTGTCATTTTGATTGGTTGTTTTTTTGGTAATTTTTAGTTTTTCAAGTCATTTTATGTTTTTCTTATTACTTTGCGTTCTTCTTGTCATTTTGTGTAATTGTTTGTAATGTTCTTAATTTTTGTTTTCATTTGTGCATTTATAGGGCCTATACTACAAAGCTGGATAAATATATCTGTGATATCTCATAGTTAGCTTACTTCACTTAACCAAATATTCACAATCCCAGAGCAGCTGTACTACGAAGCTGGTTATCAGCATGTTAACTTAAGCCTGGCTATGTGCTCGCTCACCTAAAAGGGGCGTTGTTTGCAGCGTCCGACCAACCACAAAGCAGCCTGTGTTATGTACCATGGAGGAACAGACAATTATTGTTTAAAAGATAAAGAAATAAAATTCATAATCCAAGCCAAAAGCAACATTGTTGCAGCAGCAAAAGCAGGAAGGGAGGAATACTTGCAGATCGTTAATGTCTAAAATCGTACAATATGGACTAATTGGACAATAAATAGACAGCGCTCTGATCAGTCACTTTCACTTTATTAGAGCACAGACGTGTTTATATTTATGTAGTCCACCTCAATTTCTTATATAGCCTACTCCCACAGATGGAGAAAAGGGTGCAAAGTTTGCTCCGATGGTTCTACTGAACCTGTAGAATCCACAGGCAGTCTACATCATAAGATTGAGATTGTTTGTATTTTATATAGCCTTTATTATGTTACAGGGCACTCACAACTTTGTGTGTGCAACACAACTACTGTATGTTCCTGCTGAGGCTGTGGCCACTGCCAACAGCATGCATGAATGAATGCATTAATTCATTGGTCCGCAGATACAGAGAGCGCCTGACACAGGCTTCATCAACTGACTGTTGGTCAGTCCATCAGATAAAAATCAATATCTTTCCTATAGGATGTCATTGGATAAGTGGAAAGGATTGCATAGGAGGCAGGACTTTTATACTCACTCAGATCTTATCCAGAATGTAGCCTGATCCCAACCAGGTCAGCCATTTAGCTTAAGTTACCATTAGGATTTTCCCTGGTTAGAATTTGTTGTACAGCACACAGAATAAGTCATTTTATGATAAGAGGAAATCCAGCTTCATATTACAGGGCCTTAGAGTCATCTGTATCTCTGTCATTTTGTACAATTTTGTTGTAATTTTTTTGGTTTTCGTTGGCATTTTGTGTTGTTTTTTTGTTTTTTTTAAAAAAAAAAAATTATGATTACTTTTGTTGACATTTTGCGCTCTTGTTTTGTTACAGAATTGTGTGTATTATGTAGGGCTTCATAGTCTTTCCAACTTTTTGAATTATAATTTTTAGGGAATCTGTTTTGGGGGCTGCACAAAATAAGACGGAGGACCACATTTGGTCCCCGGGCCACCAGTTGCCCATGTCTGTCTTAGGCCATGTTCGAGGTTTTAGAAACAAGCAGTGATTTCATGCTGGCAAGATAAAATCTGGTTAGCTAAACATTGTAAGTTATTTAGATTTTGATATTACAGTTGTTGGTTAGATTGGTTTTCTTGGTAATATACAGTTATTTTACCAAGGCTTTTTGTTTTTATTTGTGAGATGTTAAGCCTATTGAACGCCTCTTTTTTCATTCCATGAATCAGGTGATTTGCTTGATTTAATGTAGTTTCTAAGTGCGAACCCAAACATTGTAGTTATTGAAATACAGTGTTATTTAGTTATTACTATATACATAACACATTGTGTGTCAGTGTTTTCTTAATTGCATTTATAATGTTGAAAATAATGTTTAGGATTTCTTATTCCTTATATTTTTACTATGCAAACACCTAATACTAGTACTTTCACTTGAAGGTCCAGTATTATGCTATTTTTCACCAATCTCCATTTGTTCTAAGAACCCAACAACATAGTATTTGAGGTTTATTTTCCCAAACTTGCCTGTTTTCTGGAGTTTTAGCTCTCTGAATAGTCACTTTAATAACGCTTCTAAAAACAGGCTGGTTTGGGGCCTTCATGCATATGCATGAGTGGGCATGTTCATAGACGCTGACTTCATGCCTTGCTCTTAGAGAGGGAGATCAGTGATCACCAACGCGATTTTCTTTTGATATCTACATAATGTTGTTATTTTTATTTTTTACCTAAAAAACTGCACATTACAGTAAAACACATGGCTATTTAAGAGACTATTGTGATTGTGGGTCCGTTTCAGCGCTGCATCGGGGTGTGTTTATCACATCAGCAGCACCGGAGTCAGTCAGCTGTTTCAAACACTCACCGGAGTGTTAAGCTGCTATTAGTCATCAATACCTTGATGGAGTTCGAAAATCAGAAGCACGCAAGTTTTCCGAAGTTATTGCCTTTGTTCTGGTTTTTTTTTATGGGGGATGTTGATTACTATGTCTTCTTGTTTTGTTAATAAAGCACGGCCACCTAACTGAAGGCCACTTATACTCTCAACATGTTTGAGGTTTATCTAGTTTTTTAGATGACTTGCTGCTGTTTTGTTGATTCCCTTTTCTATTCCTATCCCTCTGTCACAATATTGCACCTGTGACTAAGCTGTAGCAGTGTACCACAACTGTTACCACTGAGCTGAGAAGTAACAACATGGACTAGAAATAGCAGGTGCCCTGAAGCAGGCAAAGGTACTTGAAAGATCACCGAAACCTAATGAATGTGGGAGAAGCCAAAACAGGAAATACTTTAGCACTGCTGTCAGTAAATCACACTTTTCCTAAAGCTGACATTTTGAATATATGAATATAAGCAAAAGCCCAAGTTTGAGAAAGTTTGAAACTTACTGTATGCCTCTTGACATTAAGGGTTCATTTGTATTGTTAAAATAGAAACAGACTAATGATCGTTTCATCAATGGTCCACATCATCCAGATTGAAAAGAGTAAAATTTGTCAAGTTTGGCAGTGCTTGTTCAATTTTTTCCTCCATGTTTCTGTTATTGTACTATCAAGTTTATAGAATAGGAGTGGACACACACCAAGTCTGACCATTAATATTTTTGTGATGAGTCATTTGTGGCTGCTGTTTGAATTTATTTGAGTCATGTCCTTTTGTTATTTTTGTTTTTTTAAAAAAACTTTCTCACATTTTTAATTTGGTTAAAAAAATTTAAAAAAAAACCTGTGGAAATGCTAAACTTGTTTGGACACAGCTCTGGATAATTGCAGCTGATTCAGCCCGTCTCCTACGACGCAATGTGGTTGTGACTGTAAAGAGGATTTTCCTTTTCGTCTGCATGAATCAAGGAATGTTGTTTGGCAGCTACATGTGTTATGAGGCCTCCGAAGAGAAAGAAGGTAATGCAACTCTTGTGTTTGAGGATTTGTGGAATGTGAAAATTACCCCTCTTTCTTTCTTTGCACCCATCATGTCATCCTCTTCTCTCTTTCTGATCTTACTCTTTTCAGTGTTTGGAGTCCCAAAGGTTACAAAACACATCATTATTTGACCTAAATTAGCTTCCTGGTCATTCAGATGGACTCCACTGGCAAATACATTAACAAATGTCAGTTTGTTTAGAGCTTTCTTTCCAATCGTGCATGTTTAAAGCAAATATTGTAGTCAGACCACACAGGTTATGTTTTTAGGACCCCCCCCCAAATGATTTTTTTCTTGAGAATGGGTTCCTGAAGTAGGAAAATCTGAATAGCGGCTTTTCTGTGTAAATGGCTCAAACTCTTTAAAATGCTCGCATAATACTAACTTGGTTAGTACAAAAGATTATCTGGCTATTAAGTGTTGAAAAGCCACCAAATTGCCATGAAACTATCCATGACCGTTTTTGAAAGTCAGCTTTTAAACCTTCACATTAGGGATGTAACGATTCACTCAACTCCTGATACGATTCGATTCACGATACTGGGTTCACGATACGATTCTCTCACGATTTATTTTACAAAATGGGACTGTGGACAAATATTTTTTTTGGGGAAAAAACTAGAAAATACTGTATTATTTTCCTTTTATTTTTCATTGTCAAAAGAATTCTTTGATAAACTATTCAAAACAATGCAATTTAACTAAAAATAAATCTTGAATGAAATAAATAAAGGAATAATACAAATGAAAATGAAGCCTATTAATTTAAATTCTGGTTCTATAATAAACAATGCAAAACTGCATAATAGTTATTTTTCTTTTAAAAGTGCAACTGAAAATGTATTTTGTGCCTTAACAATTGGACTTTAAAAAAAAAAACCGTGATTGCACTGATTTACGTCATATTTGTTTGAACCAGCAGAGGCGCTGGTAACCCAGTGGTCGGTTGGCCTGCAGATATCTTGCAGTGAAGAAGAGAAGCTATGCTAGCAGACAGAGCTAATAGAAAAACGTGACTTTTACAGATATTCAAGTAAGATATTCAAGTAATATTACAGATATTCTTGTGGATAGCGCCCTTTGCTGGTTAAAAAAAGTACTGCGATTCAATTTTCAGAAAATCGATATCAACCGTGATACCTATGAATCGATTTTTAACTGCCTTACGATTAATCGTTACATCCCTACTTCACATTGTAAAGCCACTCAACCCAGCTTTGATATTGTGATTTGGATGATTAATTTTTTTGGCCTGGGAGCCAAATCCGGCCCATTAGAGCATCCAATCCGTCCCGCAGGAGAAGCAAATTGACAGAGAAAAGGTGAATTGTGTAAATGACAAATTCAGTTGTAGATATCTCAGCTACCCCAAATACACAAATTCTTTAAAACTCATTATATTTGCTGGGCTCACAGTTTTCCCATGCTTATGTCTCATGATGGCAGCCATTTTTAATCTCAAATTATTAAAATAACTCAAAATCTTTGCAAAATCCTGCAATTACCACAAATTATTACCCAAATTAAATAAAACTTGTTAGATCCTGCAGAGACTGATACCTGTCAATTATTGCTTTGGTGCTTTACATACTTTACATATCATTTATACGTGGAAGTACAAACTAGGACACACATGTTTTAATTTCTGATTTTCCTCGCCTATAATCTGGGACCCACTTGAAATCAAACTGTTATGAGTTTGGCCCCTGAACATAAAAATAAGTTTGACATCCCTGGGTTATATGATGCAGGATTTTACAATAATTACAAGTTAAAGCAAAATGATTGAAAAAGCTGTTAGTTTGACCTCCCTTTACAAGCTCTGTTGGACTACCACAGTTTAAGCAGTATACAATGTATAAACTGTATATTTGTCAATAAGCAGTGTCTTTTCACACTCCGATCAATTTCCTTATTCATGGGGGCTCGACACTCGGCCAATACTTCCAAATGAGACTGTTTAAAGATGAGAACTGCAAGAAAAAAATCTTTTTTTCTGGCTTAGCAGTCTGCAGTGGCTGTCTCATGTTGTTTTCAAATCTGTTCAGAGGGTTTATGAGCAGCTCTTTATTACCTGGTCAACTTATTGGTTGAAATTTTCTCAACAGGTTGATTGAAACAAAAAGAAGAAGAACTTAGTGGCCAATGAAGTCAATGCTATCATGTTTTGTAGTTTCACATGTTACACCATGAACTTCTTTTTTGGCTTAAATCATTGCATAAAAAAACCCAAGAAAAATAAATGAATAATGAGAGCCAGTAACAAATGATGTTTGAGGTTGATAATAGCCAGGCCAATAAAAGGCTGCACGTTTTCCTTGTTTTTGTTTTAATAAATGCACACAGAGATCAGACGGTGGTGAAACCCCACCGTGCAACCATCTGGTTAATATAACAGCCTCACACTCCCTTTCCCCAGATGAGTTCTGGATTTCAGCCACACAGCTTGTTCAGATTTGGGACACTGATAGTGCAGGTGTTCTCAGACAATACAAATAGAAATGTTGTTGATTGATTCATGAGTCACCTTGTTTGGCTCTGAGAGGGGCCAGCATGGGTTTGACTATGTTATAGTCATATTTTCCATCAATGCTAGGGATACAGTTCAGCCGATCACATGTGGTATCCATTATCCTGTGCATAATTTGTCCCTGCTTTTTCTTGTTTCAATGTTGTAGTGTACAGTACATATTATTATTAAATAGTGGGTTGATCTCACTGTGAGCCTGTGTTGATTGCTGTATATATTTTAAACCCTAATCTAAAAGTGAAGTTCTGTTTAGATGCTCAACATCATCACCAGTGGTGGGAATGTTTAATGTAGTGGATTTGTACTTGTGGATAATGTGTTGTCTGTGAGCCAGCGCCACTGTTTGTATGATTCATTTTGTTTGGCTTTTGATTGGGGTTTTTTTTTAAATGCTTTTTACATGGTTTTAATGATCCTTCAATATTTTAATCTGATCACTGTTTGTGATCTCAACTTGGAATAATTCCTAAAGACATGTTTTCCAAGGATAACTTTCTGCTTTCAGCAGTTTATTTATTTATTTATTTATATATATTTTTACTGTTGATACAATAAAGTAAAGAAAATTGAGCTACAGGTATTTATTTCACTGAAGTGGTGTGACGCGGCACACAAAACTAATAATTTTTTAATTTACTACTTTGTATGCACTCATTTCATAATACATAGGCAAACTCTGAAGCTAAAATCTCTTTGAAATATTTTGTTAATAAATATTTCATGAGTAATATAGTTGTCTTTGTCACATTTTATTTGGCATTAGTAAATAATTAAGCACATTTACAGATATTCTACATGATATCAGTAATAACACGTGTTGTAAAGACCTTGGGCACAAAATGTTTGGGAAGCACTGGTCTAAATGAAGCACTTGAATCATGACTAGCGGAATTTGATGCTAAGTGAAAGATACAAATGTAACACCCTTAAAAATACATGCAATTTCTTCTTTGTTTTTTTTTTTTTTTTAAAGCTCCTTAAATGTTAAAATGTTTTACATTAGTTGGCTTGTTGATCATTTAAATCAATCACTCTTGAGCAGTGGTGGCGTAACGGTTCAGGAAGCAGGCTTGTAATGGGAGGGTCACCAACCTGGGTCATCACTGAGATGTTGAGCAAGTACCTTAGCCCTCACCGTCGATAAAAGCATCTGTTAATTAAACTTGTTATCTTGTTTCATACATTCATACAAGCTTAGTTATACTTGATTACA
Source organism: Gouania willdenowi (assembly GCF_900634775.1). Lineage (NCBI taxonomy): Eukaryota > Metazoa > Chordata > Actinopteri > Blenniiformes > Gobiesocidae > Gouania > Gouania willdenowi. Next base: position 13,505,614 of record NC_041046.1, on the reverse strand, counting down.
CACAAATATATTCATTTATGGCTATTATATACATTTTCTTTATACGTTTTCTTTCTAATACATTTTGTTTTGCATGTTACAAACATACAACATTTTTTTGCATTACTCTCAATTTTTAGCTGGTATTTCATACGCTGGGTGTACTGGCTCAACCAATCTGTTTAAATGCCATCTTTGGACATATCCGGTCAACAAAGGCAGACTCATGATTTACTCTTTCACACAGTTACATTGTTTTATTTGGAGAAAAAGAAATGCCCACAGCCACTCCCAAAGCTGGGTTTTGGTTTCTATAAAGCGTGACAACAAGGTATAAAAGTAGCTGGGTCCTGTTGTTCTCGTCTGCCATCAGTAGAGCTGACTGCATATTTCTGTCTCTCCACTGCTCTGCCCATCCCTGGAGATATTTTCAGCAGGTAGCTGAAAAAGAAAACCCCTGTGACTATGACAGACCATGTGGTGTCCGGTTTCTCCTTTTTCGCTAACTGGACGACAAATGGCCCCTAAAGCCTGAACTATTCTCATCACTCATAGGCTGACACATTCATATACACAGGGACACATAGGAAACCAGTTTAAAATCCCAGTATGCCTAAAGTCTGACGGTGAATTATCTTCATTTCTTACACTTTGGTTAAATCAATTGTGGACAGATATATGTAAATATAATTACCATCATAATATTCATTGCTGCAGTTTGACTATTTAGTTTTACCTAAAATGTCTACACCTAGTCAAACCAGATTAAATGTGTTTGAAATGTCGTATTTCATATGAACTCCAACACAGCCATTCATATCTGGTCAGCTGATATCTTGTTCCTGACAAAATGTTTTACTTTCTGAGCTGTTGCGTTATTATCCAACACCCAGGTTTTTCTGATGAGATAATTGCTCTGCCATCTGTAATGAAACCCAATAAACAGGAAAGTGCATTTAGAAATGTTTGGATAAAAACCATGTTATTTAATATAATCCACTATGTAAAATTTTCAGTGACAGTTTTTAGGTGAATTTGTTTTGCTGAGAACAGTCAACAACAGACTGTGTTGGTTCTTGATGATATAAGATCAACAGTACCTCACAATAACCGCTGAGTGCTGTCCGATAAGAACAGACTGAGGCTACAGTTTGCACAGGCTAACTAAAACTTAGCAATAAAGCTTTTGTTAAAAAAAAAAAACTCCTTTGGCATGTGTTGAAATAGGTGATTTGATCTGAGGCTGGTTGGTCAACACATTCATAGCAACAGAGATGTTGATGTAGACTAAAGTTTTAACACTTTGTATTATTAATGCAAATGCATTGAATAATTATGGCAAACTCATTATTTAATTCAAATTCAGTGAAGTTCTATTACCTGGAATGTGTGGGGCTTGCATAATTTAAGATAAGCAAACAAGCTATTGTGGATAAGACAGCAAGTCTTTTATTGGTTTTCTTTGGGAGGTAAACTTGGTTTATGATTGCACACATTTGAGGTGTTAACCAGGCACAGAGGCATGTAGACATAAACGCTTGTTTCCTTGCCTTAGGTTTGGTGTCTCACATTTCCTGATGAGAGCTACCCTCTGCTACTAATGATGGATGTCCCTACTGGTATGTTGGAGCACTGATCCCCTTTTCTCTTCTTTCAGGTACTGGGTCGGTGCTTCCTCACGGTGATGCAGGTCCATTTCCAGTTCCTATCACAGGCTTTGCAGAAGGTCCAGCCCGTAGCCCAGTCTTGTCTTGCTGAAGCCCTGGCGTTGGCCCAGGAGCGCTGTGCCAATGCCCGCTCCCAAAATGCTGACATCGGGCCCCTCACAGAGCTGGAGGAAGCCTCTCGCTCATGGAAAGGTGCAGCCGAGGTATGCAGCCACAGCCCCCAGGACGCTTCCAGGTCCGGGAAATGAGGGGTGTTGTCTGTGTGAGGTGGAAAACCAGCTTGTTCCACATTCCAGAGAAATGCCATCCATTTATTACATCCAGCACAATTTCCTTTTTTTGGTCTTAAGCTTGTCTGTAAACTCGCCTTGATGTGCTCTGTATCCCTTTAAAGCACTCTCCATGTAAGGGAGGCTGTTTGGCAAGTGGAGCAAAGTAATCCCTCAGCTAATCAGTCCCTCAGTGTATTTGGAGCTTAGTCATATAAATGGAGGCACAGAGGACAATGACCAGATGATTGATCTGTTTAACAAAGGCATGCAGATTGTCATGGTGATAGGCCTAAGAAAGAGATGGAAGAAAAGAAGACAAAGAAAAATCTGAACCCTCTGTTTTGTTCATCTTATTTCATTAACAGCTATGAGAAATCAAATTTAGGATGATTGCTGTTTTACTGTCATTGTTGTTTGTTGGCAGTGACTGGACTCTAATACGCTGCTGTGTCCTCAGGCTACAGCGAGGCTGAGAGAGAGAGGCCGCGACGGCTGCCTGGCAGGCATCCAGGTTCAGCAGCTTTTTTGCTCCAACAACACCACCATCCCTGAGCACCAGCTGAAGGAGCTCAACATAAAGATTGACAGTGCTTTACAGGTACAATTCGCACTCATGGAACAGCTACTAAAACTGTGGTACTTTAAACTTAAAGAGTACAGTCATTTAAAATAATAATTTCAATAGAGGTTTCTGCTTTAAATAAATGTACTAATGTATCTGGTCAAACATTTGTCCCCACGCAGGCTTATAAAGGAGCTTTGGAGAGCCTGGGTCATAGTGAGTACGCAGTGAAGGCTGGCTTCCATCTCAACCCCAAAGCTGTGGAGACAGCGTTGAAGGTGGGTTTGTTTGTGTGTTTCTGTCAGATCACTTGTGTCACCTGCTGACATTACAGGCAGACCACTATGATTCCAGCACACCCTAAACGTGATGCTGGGCGGAAGTGAGAGTTATGACGTGTAATTAAAGATGACAAACAAAAACAAGCATTGTTTGGAACTTAGCTTATTTTCCAGGGTATATAGCGCATCACTGTATTGGCCACTGTTTTTTTTACAAGTTTCAACTGATGAGTTTTCATCTGCACATGAGCTCAACTCCACACTGCTCCACGTCTGCATATCAGTCCATTTACAGCTTTTTATGCTCACTCCAATTTATTCCCAGTATTTATTTTTTTTTTTAATCTAAGCAAACACCTTATTTTAGGCATAGAGAATGAAAACAAGCAAACAGATGTATGACTTCTGCAGTCATTTGCTCCCACGCATCTTTCCTCCACTCGGACACCGTCCTGCATACGAGGCACGTTGCATTCATTCTGTGCGACAAAAATTGAGCATGCATCATTTTCCCACAATTTCCAAAACCGTTTTTAAAAGTGGCTATGCCAGATGTGATGGTCGGTAATATTCTGCCTCCCAACAGCTGCTATCACTGCATGTAGACGTGTGCAGAAAAATGAGCTGCACATAAGATAGATAATATGGTTTATCACTGGTTATCAGTATGATTTTTTAATGGAATAAGATGGTGATAAAACACAAGATGTAAATATGGTGACATGTGCCCTTTAAGAAACTGCATGGCTAATGATTATTTTATCAGTCATGTAAGGGGAAGACTATTTGGGCTCTTGTTAAGTGATGCATCTTCTCTTTAGCATCGTTGATTAAAATGTCCAAAAAGCTAAAACCAGAAAGTTGAATGACGCTCAAGTTTCTTCTGGCCTTTCAAAGTAAAAGCAAAAGAAGTAAGAATTATTGTTCCTAAAAACACTTGCAGATCATCTCCTCTTGGAACGTGTGGATGTGTGCTGTTTATGAGTAGTCGATACTTTGTTTTCTGATCAATTGTTTGTCAGTCTTATTAAGTGAGCGAGGGCTGTTGTGTGTTTACTTGTCGTTGTGTGTTTCCAGGGTTGCTGTAGCGATGCGGAAGCCCAGCAGGCAGGCAGGATGCAGACAGCCACTCAGCCTATCCAGTGTGAGCTGCCCACCATCCCCTTACAGATCGGCTCACACTTCCTCAAAGGAGTTTCCTTCAACGAGTCAGCGGCGGAGAACCTTAAGCTGAAATCAGTACGTCTATTAATTGCTCACTGTCTTATCTGTGTCAACTGTGTAATGCTCTACGGCAGTGTTTCTCAAATGGGGGTACGTGTAGTCCTAGGATTACACGATGGTGCTACAGGGGGTACTCGAGAGAGAGAGAGAGAGAGAGAGAGAGAGAGAGAGAGAGAGAGAGAGAGAGAGAGAGAGTGGAAAATGAACAAATAAAGTGTCAGTGTTGGTCCCACCCAAGGCGTGAGATGACTGGAAATGATACAAACTATTCAGGAGCCACTAAATCAGCGTTTTTCAATCTTGGGGTCGGGACTCCACGTGAGGTTGCCTGAAATTTCTGAAAAATGTCATTTAAAATTATTCTTTTTTTTATTTTATTAAAACAGCACACAATCTTAAACAACTGTATTTCTTTGCTTACACTTTGTGAAATATAAATCTAGTTCTGCTAAAATGCAGTAAAAAAAAATTATAAATCTGAGCTTAAACATGATCAAAAACTAATTCTAGAAAACAGGGTTGCCAGAAATTATATATATCAAAATGGAGTCACTGTTCAAAAAAGGTTGGGAACCACTGCACTAAATACTGTTTCTTTCCACTTATTTACAAAATGAGGTTCTTAAAATTATTTTTAGATAGTTTTCTAACCAATATTGTAGTTTGACAAAGTGAGTACTGTACTTGGATTCAGCAATAAGAGAAAAATGTGTACTTGACCAGATAAGTTTGAGAATCACTGGACTACAAAATGGTTTCTGTTCACATTGTTGGAGAAATCACAAGTTATTCCACAAGTGGATGACGAGCTGAGAAGTAGTGTGGTTAAAATAGCATGTGCTTTACATTGATGCAGGAAATGAAAGGCTACTTTCTTCCTGTTCCTAGAATGTCCCATGTTGCTGTTGTCTAGACAGCTTATTGTGTTTTGATTTTTCAGCACACAATGCTGCAGCTTATTAAGGAGGCACTGGGCCAGAACGGAGTGACCGCCAGGGACGAGTCGTCTGTCACAGAGGTCCTCAACCAAGTGTGTCCTTCAAGTTGGAGAGGAGCCTGTAAGACAGCGGTCCAGCTGCTGTTTGCACAGGCTGGTCTGGTGAGCAGAGATTGTACCAGTTTTAATGGATCAACACTGTGATGGTGCTTTTTAAACTCACGCTTTCAAATGATTGAGGAAAAATAATCCTTTACACTTTATCTATGCAAACCTGTTTTGTTCAACCTTATAAATTGCATCGTTTTTTACACGTTTGATTCTATTATAAAAGATCACTTTTTTGTGATTTTGATTATTTTCACATGTTGCTTAAAGAATTGTTAAAAAAATTAATTTCAAAAACCTTTAAAGGGAACACCTTTTTTTAGAGTAATTGACTTTATAATAAGTATTTGAAATATGCCTATCTTTGTTTCATATGTTATAAAATGATGATCATTCTAGTGTAAACGATGCAGTAGGTGTTTCTTTCAAAACTGATAAGTAGGTTGTACTGTACTAACGGTGACCTCGCACTTTTTGCCTGGGTCAGCATCTCACTTCAATGCAGGTTTTATTTTGACTTGTAGTAGAGATGAGTTGCTCTGTCCTTTTCCTTTGAGCCTGCTGAGAGGTGTAAATAAACACCAGAGAAAGACAAAAGGGAATAAGCATTCCTTGGACGAGCCTGCAAACAAGGCTCTCCCCCAGTTTGAATAAGAGCGTGAGGGGAAGGGAGGCTCTAGCAGCAGGACTCTCCACAGAGTAACACCATTGTGTTTATGTTCCAGTGTTTATTTCCTCTGTGTGGTCTGCCCTGTTTTGTGTGTCAGAATGTGAGAGGGCTGTACCCTGTCTGTCCTGTACCCACTGTAAAACAATCTCTGCATTAGCACCATATCTGAGCCCATTGCTGCTCAGTTTGGAAAAGATCAAAAGCTTTTCCAAAAACACCTGGACTTAATCATATCTTCACTGTCATGAATCAAACATACTTCTCATCTTCCTCAAATGTGTTACTCTGGCACTCACATGGTGACCACAGTGAGCAACCACAGTGAGCGAGTCCATTCGCTCGCTGTTACTCCCATTGGTTCCAACACTAATACCGTCATGGAGAAGAGGGAGGACGATGACCTCGTGTGTTTTGCAGTTTCTCCTGCCTCACTCTGCCCCCTCTGACCTCATCTTGTGTGTTCCAACACAACTGAGCCTTTCTCTCTGTGCCTGTGCAGCTCTCTCCCACAGACAGCTCAGGTTTTCTAAGGATACACCTGCTTTTTTAAAAACAATAGTGTCATTTCCTGCAATACCGGAAATCCACTCCTCCCACTTTCCTTCCCTCCCATTCTGTACTGTATGAGTAGTGGAGGCCACTTTCAAAGAACTTCCAAAGCAGGACATTCTCTGCCTGTTTGTTGTTTGCATTAAGCATTTTACCTTCCTCATTATGAAATGCCTTTCAATGATTGGAGAGAGAATGATGGGCATCAGACACAAGCCAACGATCCATAAAAGTCTGTAGTTCACTACCATGCAAATACACACTTCTGAAAATGTTAACGGATTCCAAAAGATTTACATTTAATGGTGAAAGAAGAAATGCCAGAGCTAATGGTGGTAACCATGTGTGCGTCCCAACAGGTGGTGGTAGATACAGCACAGATAGAGAATAAGGAGGCGTATGCACCCCAGATCACACTCGAAGGATCCAAGTTGGTGGTCCAGGTTCCATCTACATGGTGAGTACCAGAAGAGTAGTGAAAACTCTAAACAGTCCCGCAGCCTTAGAAATGCACTTGATATTTCTACAAGCTTTCTACAACAGATATCTGTAGATTAAGTGAAGGTTATCTCACATAAGGTGTGGGATGCTTGTTGATTTGATCGTTTCTGATTCCAGCATCAGGGGAAGGTGTAAAATAACACCGTAGAACATGGTTAAAGAATGTAAATCAGTGACAATGTGCAGAATCATCAAAACGATATTGTTTTGTTTGGCATTTAGGTTTGTTTTTTTGACTTTACTTGCTCAGGTGTTTGAAGGAGGATCCAGCAACCATGTCCCTGCTCCAGCGCAGCTTAGACCCTGAAAAGATGCTTGGTTTGGTTGATGTGCTTTACACGGCAGTGTTTGACATCAACAGGTGGAAGGAGAGGAAGTGAGTATCCGTTTACTAGTGTATTATAGCATTTTAAAACATGTTTCTCTCACCTAGTTAACATACTTATGGCTTCAAAGATGTCGTTTAAATTAGTGGGGGCGTTTGTTTCTGTGTGTGCCAGAGATCAAGCATTGCCCACCATTCAGATCCAGCTGCAGCGCGAGACTCCAGACTACAGCACCCAAGCAGACCTGCCTCTAGGTACCAGCTCCAAGGCCTCCAGCGGATTGCCCAAAACTATATCCAAACTCACTTCTAAGTTCACCAAAAAAGTCTCATCCAGCTGCAACAGCGGGGGCAGCTACTCGATCCCGAGCACTCCGTCTCGCAGCATGCTGTCCACAAGTAGCTCAGAGCAGAAGGCAAAGAGCGACGGGCGGACACACAGTGTTCTGCAGATGGGGGGGCTGTCGACCAGTGCAGACTCCGCCCAACAAATCCAGCTGGCCAACGGTGCAGTGTCTGAAGACCAAGGCATGAACCTGCCCACAGACCAAGAGATGCAGGATGTCATCGACTTTCTCTCAGGATTCAACATGGGCAAGTCCCAGCAGGCCTCACCGCTGGTCAAAAGAAGGAACTCGGTTGCCTCTGCAAACCCAGCAGAGATAAAGTCCTCTAGTGGTCAGCCACCCACCCCCCAGTCCCTGAGCCACAGTTCACTGCAGCCCCCTGCCCAGAGCCAGCCTCAGCCTTCAGCATCAGTGCCGAAGCAGCCTTCCCAACAACTGCCCCCTGCACTACCCCAGCAGCAGCCACCGCCCCCCCCCTCAGCAGCAGCCCTCCCCACAGGCCCTGCAGTTCTACCAGCACCTCCTGCAGCCCATCACCCAGCAGCAGGCACCTCCTCCCCAGCAGACACCACCACAGGTTCTGCCCCAGCAGAGAGTGACCAGCAAGTGGCTCGACACCTCTGGGCAGCAGCAGCAGCCCCCACCTCCTCAGGGCCCCCCAGGAGGGCTGTCCCCTCTTGGTCCCATCGGACAGTGGGGGTCCCCAGGACTGCCTGATCTAAGCTCAGACCTGTACAGCCTGGGCCTTGTCAGCACCTACATGGACAGTGTGATGTCAGAGATGCTGGGGCAGAAGCCAACGGGGCCTCGAAACAACACGTGGCCCAACAGGGACCAGAGTGAGGGGGTGTTTGGGGTCCTGGGAGACACGCTACCCTTTGACCCAGCAGGTGAGTTCTACCCAGGCTTTGTATGGGCGCAACTTTCCCACAAATTTAACTCGTACTAAATCCCAACAACAGTCATACAGCTTACCCTATCGTTTTTATTTCAGTTTAACACAGATGCACCTCAGGGTTTTGACCTGTGCTCATTCACCGTTATCGGTCACATCTGATACAGTTAAAGAGTAACTAAATCCCGGCTTTCGGCTGACCTGCCACTAGGGGGTAAATTTAAAAAAAAATGCCTTGATTATGGGCGTTACTCCTGACTTCAAGTAAGACACGCCCACTCAGACATCCAGGTCAGTGTTGGCAGTAACAGACCGCTGCCTTCTCAACAACTATATATAATACACAGGCCACAAACAGAAGCGTACATCACACTCTACTATCACCATGAGCCTCAGAACCCCACGGCCTCACACACACACTCTCACATAAAGACACACAAGGCAATGAGAAGTAAATGCATGTTCGCGCACATGCAGAGACAGATGTGGATACACACACGATGTGTACATACACACATTGCATGAAGAACCCTCTGATTAGAGCAAAATCTGCTCTTTATAGAAGCACAGAGTCAAAAACATCACCGCTAAATACAGCTAAATACGCAAAATGAAAATGCTTTTACTAAAAATGTTTAAAGTTGGACTAGGATCAATCAACAGCACTACTTAATATCCAAATACATATTTGGGTATTACGTACTCAGCAGAAAAACGTGGGTTTGGAGTTTAGTTACTCTTTAATGTTTAAATAAAAAGGATGAAAATTATGCTCTCCTTTTGACCTTTGCTATTCTTTCTTATTCTTTCTTATCAAACGCTTGGTTCACAATGTCAGGAAGAATCAGTAATGCAACAATACATCATCAGTAGGATAAAAGTTCACATTCCCTGCTGTAGTTCTTCAGAAGTATAGGTAATGAATGAAACGCACTAGAAGTCATTTTATATACAGTATATATGTTACAGGTTATAGGTTTGTGTGTAAGAGCAAACTGTAAATATTGATGTGATGGCAGAGAGCAGAGTTGTGCTGATGGACGCTAATGTCGGGCTCTATTTTCACAGGACACCACACTTTTTTGATTGTAGTTCAGGCCTATTGTTTAGAGCCGACTTACGGCTATTGTGCGTGTGTGTTTTTTTTCTGCAGTCAGCTAAACAGATTGTGCTCCAGGGAGCCAAAGAGAAAAGCTGATGGTGTCAAAACTCCTCATTCTTGTGTTTATCCTTCCCCTGGCAGTTGGCTCCGACCCAGAGTTTGCACGTTATGTGGCCGGTGTCAGTCAGGCCATGCAGCAGAAACGCCAGGTGCAGCACATTCGTCGGCCCAGCAACACACGCAGCAACTGGCCAATGCCTGAAGAGCAGCACAGGACCTGGCCCCACCCAGAGTACTACAGCGAGGGGTGTGTATTCACACAAACACTTCATCTGCTGCATTCCCTTTGATTTGTCATAAAACCCCAATATTATCATATCCACATTGTTTCCTTTTTTAGCTTGTACTTACTTCATTCTATTAAGTTGTACTTATATATAATTCCATTGTACAAAAATGATTAGTTCAAGTTACTGAAAAAGGAAGAACATGTTACACCAACGTGACATAATCAAGTTAGTAGAACTTTTTCTATAACTTTGAGTATAAACTACTTCATCTATTTAATTACTTTGAACAATGGGGTTTATAGTGAACAAGCTAACAGGCTAATGCTTGCCTTGGTCGTGTCCTCAGGGAGACTGTGAACAGCAGCTGGTCAGCCAATCAGGGTGACTCTGCCAGCTCCAGTGATGAGACGTCCTCAGCCAATGGTGACAGCCTTTTCTCTATGTTTTCTGGACCGGATCTCGTAGCTGCAGTTAAACAGAGGAGGTAAGCCCATCTTTTGGTTTTTTCTTTTTCCCAGCACCACTCTGAGCTTTAGGCATTGCTTGATTCACACTGTTGTGTTCCTTCTGTGCTGTGTTTATTAAGTCTCAAACATTCTACTTAGCTGGAGGTCTACATATCTCTGGAATTAAGGCAGTGTTCACTATAATACATTGATTAGCTGTTTTAATACATAATAATAATAATAATAATAATAATAATAATAAGAGTTTTCGTGTCGTCCTGTAGAACAGTGTTTTTCAACCACTGTGCCGCGGCACACTAGTGTGCCGCGAGAGATCGTCAGGTGGTGCCGTGGGAAATTATCCAATTTCACCTAATTGGTCTAAAAAAAATTTTGAAAACATATTAATTATTATCTGCAAATAATATACCATTGTCGAGTGTCCGTGCTGCAGTAGTGACTAAAGGTGCGTGCACACCGAACGCGACGGAAGCGATGCCGTTGCCTTAAATCGTCCCTGATCGGTAGTTTGCACATAGTGGTGCTTTTTTGTCAGTCCATCATTTCATCGCTCCAGCGACGCGATCACTAGGGAGGTGTGTGTGTGTGTGTGTGTGTGTGTGTGTGTGTGTGTGTGTGTGGTGTGTGTGTGTGTGGTGTGTGTGTGTGTGTGTGTGTGTGTGTGTGTGTGTGTGTGTGTGTGTGTGTGTGTGTGTGTGTGTGTGTGTGTGTGTGTGTGGTGTGTGTGTGTGTGTGTGTGTGTGTGTGTGTGTGTGTGTGTGTGTGTTTTGTGTGTTTGCCCCCCACCGGCTGTGGCGTGCGTGCGCTGAGTGCGTGCGTGCGTGCGCGTGCGTGCGTGCGTGGGCGTGCGTGCTGTGCGGTGCGTGCGTGCGTGCGTGGCGGCCCCCGGTAACAGGGTAGAGACAGAGAGAGAGAGAGAGAGAGAGAGTGTGATGCAGTCTTTTTTTTTCCTTCTGCTCCGCTTCTAAGGTTAACATGATCAACTTAACGGAGATATTAAAGGATGACTTCACTCAGAATGTGTTGATCAGTAGTTACTGTGGTTTTAAAGAAATATTACCGCTTTAATTATTGAACCTGATACTTTGAGGAAGTAGAACAGCCTCCGCTGCAGCCGTCAGCACTGAAGCGGGAGGGAGGGAGGGAGGGAGGGAGGGGCTGCTGCCTCCGCTCTACAGACAGTGGAGGACGGGAGATATCGCTTCACGTCGCTTAAAAAGTTAAAATTTTTCAACTTTGATCATGCAAGTCGCGTCGCTGAGGGGAGGATAAATTGACGTTGCGTCATTTACATTGATTTTTAATGTAATCGCATCGCTTCAGTCACTTCAGTCGCGTTCGGTGTGAACCCACCTTGAGAGCGTAATCATGTAAAACTCTTCCATAACACTAGGTGGCAGCAGGTAGCGAATTTCATTGTCCGTTGAGACAAGAGAATTAGTGAGGCATGAAAGTGACAGCTGGCGGTAAAAGCATTGTGGGTAAGCGAAACTACGGTGAAGTTTTTGAAGAGGAAAAATACCAATTCCGAACTGGGCCCTGGACAAAATTCGGACCCAGAAGAAGGCCCTAGTATGAGTGGAGGAAAGAAAGCAAAGACGGTGAGCTCGAGGCAATACAGCGAGAGTTATGTTTCATTTGGATTTACTTCCACCGGGGATGCAACGACACCGATCCCGTTGTGCTTGGTGTGTGGCGAGAAGCTATCCAACATTTTTGAAGTGGACATGTTAAGTGCACTTTTTATTTGAAAGAAGAAATACAAATGATGATAAAGTCCTTTATTCTTTGTGTTTATTTGATTCCTATTCAAGACACTTTGATGAGAATGGCTATATTGTTAATATAGGCTACAGAGTATCATTTTTTAACATGTTTGGCTGGTGGTGTGCCTCGTGAATTTTTCAATGAAAAAAATGTGCCTTGGCTCAAAAAAGGTTGAAAAATACTGCTGTAGAATATTCTACATGAAGACACAAAATTGTGCATTAACTTAAAACTATTTAAATGCAGGTACAAACAATTAGTCAGTTAAAAAAGGATTGCACACCCAAATTCATATGTTGTACTTATTTTGAATGGATTTAATTTTTTTATATTTTTTAAAAATCTCTTTTCTCCGCTCCGTGTTCAATGTCCTCAATATTTCATGCACTGCAATCTCCATGGCAACGACGCTGCTGCAGCGTCAACGGTACCTTCCTTATTTATTTACTATGGGATATCTCAGTGGTTCATCCTCTGACTGTGGTTACAGCAGACCAGGCTCCACTGATGGAGATTGTGATATATTGAAAGTCTGAGTTGACTGGACACATCCCAATCTGAGTGTGGACCTATCCCAGCCGGTTTTCCTGTATAGTGTTGGTCCAGAACTTGGATTATTAGACCGTGTTAGACGGTGACCTGCAATGGGAAAAAGCCACAGACACAAGATGCCCTTCCTCTCTTTATACAGCACTGTAGTTTCTTTAAACATCAATGTGACTTCTTGAAATCAATGATATATTTGTTCAAGGATATTTTGTTTTATTTTAACATGTTTAGCATGAGGCGATTAGTGCATACAATAGACAATGATTTGAAGTCCTATTGTTTCTGGTTCCTCAGGAAACATAGCTGTGGAGAGCCAGAGATGAGCACACTCCCCTCTCCACCTCTCCATCACATCACTGATGATAACCAGGTGAGTTTATCGCTGCTGCAGAAGAGCTGCTCTTATTTCACTCACCCACAAGTTCCGCTGTGTTTGTAACTGCTCCCAAACCGCAACGCAGCTGATAGGTTTCCATTAAAGTCAATGTGGTCATTTCCACCAGATCCGTATCTGCTCCATCATGCTGGAACCCTCTGCAGCAAAAACGCAGACCTCCTATTTTTATCAGACGCTCGAGCTGTGCAGCAGCAATTTAGCAAAAATAAGCCCGTGCGGGACAAAAAGTAGTACATAGATACAGAACAAAATATGTGGATTATTTTCAAAACAAAATACTCCATGTTCAATGTGGATCATAATTCCATTTATTGAGGTTACCGCTGGTAGAAGAAAACACCAACATTCTGGGGCCTCCTGTGGGCCCATTTCGGATTTTATTCGAATACCGAGCACATATTCGGACTCAAGAGAACAAAACCTGTCCACTGATACCACGTTTTTGAAAAAAAAATGTTTTCCGGCCCAAAATGTGTATGTTTTGGCTCTAGCGGGCGCAATTCGGACTCTACCCAAAAACCAAAGGCATATTAGACTTTTCCGTTGATACCATGGTTTGCCCGATCCGAGCACCTTAAAAAATGTTATTCACTTATTAATATTGACCTTATGTATGGTCTAATCACATACACACATATATGTATATATACAGTTGTGTGCGAAAGTCAGGGCACCCCTTTAAAAACAGCATATTTTATATATTTAAAAAGTTATATTCATATTTACTGTCTCTCTGGTATATGTGAAAAAAAGACAATATTGTCAGGAACATTAATGCATAGTTACATTTATTTTATAAATTTAACAAAATTACAAAAATGAAAAACATAATTTTGACATGTGCAAAAGTCGGGGCACCCTGAGAGTTTCAAAGTGTCAGATTCTTTTTACAAGCTCAGACCTCTACCAGCTCATTGGTCCTGAAGCATGTGTCAACAATTGTCATTAGGGAGTGCCAGCTGGTGCCAATTTGAGGGTTTCTTAAATACGGCGACTCCACAAACCTTGTACAAACACTCAGCAACCATGGGTTCCTCTAAGAAGCTGTGTAAGACAGAAAAAATGAAATTAATTGATGCCCACAATGCCAGGGAGGGCTACAAGAAGATAGCAAAGCGTTTTCAGCTTGCAGTTTCCACAGTGCGAGGCATAATTAAGAGATGGCAGGTGAGGGGAACTGTGGAGGTCAAGAAGAGATCTGGAAGACCAAGGAAACTCTCGGAGAGAACAGCTCGTAGTCTGGTCAGAAAGGTAAACCAAAACCCACATTTGACTTCAAAAGACCTCCAGGAAGATTTAGCAGACTCAGGAGTGGTGGTGCACCCTTCCACTGTGCGCCGATACTTGCACAAACAAGACCTTCATGGAAGAGTCTGTAGAAAAAAACCTTATCTACGACCTCATCATAAAATACAACGTCAAAAATATGCAACAGAACATCTACAGAAGCCTGATGACTTTTGGAAACAAGTGCTGTGGACTGATGAAGTTAAAATAGAACTCTTTGGCCACAATAAGCAAAGGTATGTTTGGAGAAAAAAAAGGAGCAGCATTTCATGAAAAGAACACCTTGCCAACTGTTAAATATGGGGGTGGATCCATCATGCTTTGGGGTTGTGTTGCAGCCAGTGGGACAGGAAACATTGCTCAGGTGGAGGGAAGAATGGATTCAATTAAATACCAGCAAATTCAGGAGGCAAATATCACAGCATCTGTAAAAAAGCTAAAGCTGAAAAGAGGATGGCTTCTACAACAGGATAATGATCCTAAACATACCTCCAAATCCACCATGGACTACTTCAAGAAACGCAAGCTGAAGGTCTTGGAATGGCCTTCACAGTCTCCCGACTTAAACATTATCGAAAATCTGTGGGTAGATCTTAAAAGAGCTGTGCATGCAAGACGTCCTAGGAATATTGCAGAACTGGAAGCCTTTTGCAAGGAAGAATGGGCAAAAATCCCAAATAATAGAATCCAGAGACTTGTTGTTGGCTATAAGAAGCGTTTACAAGCTGTGATATCTGCCAGAGGGGGTGTTACTAAGTACTGAAGGTACTGATGCTGTAGGGTGCCCCGACTTTTGCACATGCCAAAATTATGTTTTTCATTTTTGTAATTTTGTTCAATTTATAAAATAAAATGTAACTATGCATTAATGTTTCCTGACAATATTGTCTTTTTTTCCCATATACCAGAGAGACAGTAAATATGAATATAACTTTTTAAATATATAAAATATGCTGTTTTTAAAGGGGTGCCCTGACTTTCGCACACAACTGTGTATATATATATATATATATATATATATATATATATATATATATATGTATATATATATAAGCGATCACACGTGAATTAGCGGGAACTTCTGAGTCTTTGCTGAAACAGATACGCAGCAAAACAGGAGTTGATGGGGATTGACGGTCTGCAGATTGCGCTGCAGTTACGTAGTGTTTCTGATCCCTATGCTCTGTGCTCCACAGGACAGCAAGACTAAAACCTGGCCTCCCAAAGCGCCGTGGCAGCACTCCACCCACACCAACACCATGCCCAATCCCAGCTCTTCCTTGTACCAGATGAACATCCCTCCTTCCTCACAGTGGAGCGACTCCATGCAGATGCTGCAGTCTCCTGTGTGGTCCACGGCCAGCGACTGCCCCCCCTCCACAGGCATCTCCTCTGGTTTCCCCTTCACCCAGCAGCAACAGCAGCAGCAACAGTCACAACAACAGCAGCAACACAAACCCATGACCAAGGGCTTCAAATCGTTCCCTGTCAAACCTGAGCACCGGCCCTCCTACCTCCACCAGTACTGACGCCCCGTGAAGCTCCAGAAGAACCTGCTGCAGTTCCAACCCCAGGAAAGCCCCACATGTCCATGAAGTACACACACTGGCTCAGCATCTTTTTACATATATTTTTCCATGTCAAAGGTATCCATTTGGGAATGAATTAGATGTATTTTGAGTTTGTGAACAGCCATAGTTTATGGATAAAAAAGAAAACAAAAGGTGCCACTGCTGCAGTGTCTTTCTGCTCAGTGCACGCTTATAGGGGTGGGGTTCAGGATTCAAAGAGGCGGGGCTTGAAGTGCTCTCAGCCAAGCCCACATTAAATATACTGTGTCTCCATAGCTGCAACTGCCTAATCTCACATCAGATGAGTCAGACTACAGCTAGCATCTACTGTTTCATAGCTTGTAAAATACTGAAGTGGAAATCTAAATATTTAGTTCTTTTTATGAATAGGCTTTGAGCAGGCTCAGCATAAATATAGTAAGTCACTGCAGAGAGAAATACACTACTTTTTCAAACAACTGACCACAGTAGTAAACTATGTGCCATGTTGGTATTGATAGCACTTGCAGAATATTAGTTCCAACCAAAGCGTCGTTCAGAAGACGAATGGTGCTGAGGAGGCTGACCAGGGGACACCTTTTCTCAGTCCGCTCCGTTTGGCAGTTGTTTCGCTCCAGATTCTGACACTAACTCCAAGGAGAGTGTTAATTCTGTTAAATAACACAATATTTTTGTGTACAATTTATGGACAGTATTAATCTTATTTTTGTATTTTCTTACATGTATACCATAACTGTAAGTTAGTATTCTTGCAGACATGAAACCATTTTCCACCTCCTAATATGTGAAATAAAGCACATTTGTTTCCTACAGTTGAACTTCCCCACATGAGACGTTACCAAATACGCCGTGCTAAACACTAAAATATTGTGTGGTGAGGGTCTTTTTCTTCTGAGCCCTTGTTTCTTTGGTTTCTATGGCAACGGGCTGTATTTAAAAGCCCAGAATGTTTCTCTTTTTTGTGATGTTTGCCGATGCCAATGTTGCCTGTATTTATGAAATGACACCATATTTTCAGAAAACTAACATACCTAACATGTTTACAGAGAAATGTTTGCTGTATATACATACATACATAAATATATATATCTTTTTATAGTTACTGTGCTTTGCACAATCAAGATATAGTTTGTTGCTTTTTGTCTGTGTTCTATCCCTGATGGTTGCAGCCTTTTTAAAGACTCCATTACAGAACCTCGAACTGTAACTGTTGGCTTCTCAGCTGCGTCAAATGGTTTAAGAGTGGCTTCTACAAAACATTTAAAAAGTAATAACAAACATTTGCCCTGATTAAAACATGAAGGGGGATTGCTTGGCTTACGTTGCTTATTGTTCCATTGAGCTGGCAACTGAATCTTTCCAAGTGTACCAGCAATGCAAAAAATGAATAAAAATGACTAGCAATTCACAGTGACCTCTGTTTTTTTTTTTGCTCCTCACCATGACCCCCACTAGTGGAAGGCGTGGCTGAACATTCTATCATGTGCTAAGCCTACTGGTGTCAAACTCTGATCTATGGGCCAAATCCTGCACTTTAGCTTACAGTAGGATTTTCTTTTTGTTTTTTCATGTTATAATTATTTTAAAAATAATTATAACATGAATCATCTTAATCACCATAAAGTCTAAGATTTCCCAGTCCCTCCAAATTCAAAAAAACTATCACTTCCCAATATTTACTGAGACTTGTTTCTCTCTACTCAATTACCGTAGTTACTTGATTTCTGTCACTTTTAATCAAACTGCCAGAATTCTAGGACTTCTGAGGTACATATTACTCATATCTAGGATTTAACACTTAAATAGTAAATGGACTTAATTTATATAGAGCTTTATCCCTACACTGACGTAGTCCCAAAGTGCATTACAATATCAGCTCATTCATCCATTCACATACAAGGCGCCCGTCGACCACTGGGAGCAACTTTGGTTCCAGTGTCTTGCCCAAGCACACTTCAACGCATAGGCAGGTATAGACTGGGATCAAACCCCCAACTTCTCGATCAGAAGACAGCCCCTCTACCACCTGAGGATTTTCTTAATTAAATAGGCAGTATTGTGAAAAAAAAAATGCTACAGTGATATACATCCCTTTAGCCTCATTCAGAGGACCAAAGTTGAAAAAGTACAGTTTCTTCCCTCCCTTGTTATTTGACATTTTGTAAAAAGTCAGCTCTCAATGGGCCAGTTGGATTTTTCTCACTTCGTGATGTCACATTGCAGAAACTCCTCCTCCTGAAAATCCTGGCTCCTCCTACCCTATATAAGAATGTGAGCCTCCTTCTCAAACTACCTCACAACTAAAACAAACACTGCAGTTTAATATAGAATATATATTATACTTTATTGTCAGAAATGTATTCTCTGTATTTAACCCCTCCCTGAGGAACAGTAGGCAGCCACAGTGATGAACCAGGGAGATTAGAACCAGTGAGCCTACGATTACAAACCTGCTCCCTTGACCACTAGTCCCTTTATCCACAGATAATATATTTACATTCAGTATATAGATTATCCAGTATGTAGATTATCCAGTAAATAGATTATCCAGTATGTAGATTATCCAATAAATAGATTATCCAAAGCACAGTGTGAGCGCTCACAATCAGTTCCATTTTTAGTTGCCGTTATACCGCCTAATATCGTCTTTGACATGATCTGATGTGTTTGTGACCCAATGCAACGCAGCAGTTGGACAAAACTGTAGACTATTGTCTTAAATGAACTTTTCCTGTGGTTGGTAGTGGTGAGGAGGACAAGGAAGTGACGTAGCCGCTCTGGTGAGTGTTTGAAACAGCTGACTCAGCTCACAGACTGCTGTGGTGATAAAAACACACCCTAAGCAGCGTTTGTCAGACTCACAATCACAATAGCCTCTTGGATAGAAAAAGAAAATCACTAGTGATCAACTGTGGCGTGAAATCAGGATCTATAGACACGCCTACTCATGCATATGCATGAAGGCTCCAAAACAGCCTGTTTATAGAAGCGTCATTAAAGGGATTTTTCAGAGTTTAAAACTCCAGAAAACAGGTGAGTTTGGGAAAATAAACCTCAAATACTATGTTGTTGGGGTTTTTAGAACAAATGGAGATGGGTGAAAAATAGCATAATACTGGACCTTTAAGTACAGACTTTTTTTTATACATGAAAAAATAAACTCCAAAAAAAAAAAAAAAAAAATTTAAAATTCCTAAAAAAAAAAAATCTGCATTATACAGTTGTAGCATGACTTGAGATTAAACTAGTACATACAGTATGTGGCCCCTGGAGTGACATCCCTGCTTTAGAAAAACAATTTTAGATAGAAAGCTGTTTTCATGCATTTCTTTGTAAATACTTTTAATTTCTAAGTTGACTCTGGGGCTCTTTGGGTTTTATTTTCCTAAATGAAGCTAAATTTGTTTGAAGCTTTCAACAATGTGTGACAAGGATTTTCCAATGGCTCATGAGTTATAGTAGTGGTTCAAACTTTTTTTTTGCTCTAGTACCTCCTTTCTTCTATTTCTGAATCCAAGTATCCCCTTTTCCTGACTATGTTTTTCTCAGAATACAAAAACAACTACTTGACTGACTGAACAAGCGATACCACATATTGTATTTTAAATAATCCCATTGTAATTAAGTGGAAATAAACAGTATTTTGTGCCCCATTTGAGAAACACTGTTATAGAATTGACTTCATACAAGCAAGCTGAGAATATCCTCAAATCTCAGCAGTGATGTTCAAATCTTTATGAAAAACAACATTTGTTAGCTTTTAGTTATCATTCTGTGCCCAATGAATGCACTCGTTTCTACTTTTCTTTTCTATTCATTAGAGTTCTTGACTTGTATCACGTTCACGATTCCGCCTTCTAATTTTTTTTTACTTGAATTCTAAACTTCTTTCATTTAGGTATGAATAAACAGAAATAAAGCACTTCTTCCTCATGTGTTTGTTTGGAATTTAAGTTTTTCACTTTCAAAATTAATTACTGTTGTCAGTTAGAAACTCAGTGTGGACTCAGTTAGAACCACTGTTCTTCTAATGTTCCGTTGGAAATACACTGACACTGGTTTGGATTGGTCAATCGTGCTGGTTTAAAAGAGCACCAAAAAAACCTAAAACTGACAAAGTTGTTATAAAAACACATTCTGTTTATTCATTCATATCAGGCTTACAAAATAAAACACATTTAAATGATAGAAAGGCTCCATCCATGCCACCACAGCAGCTTGTACTGGGTAACGGTCCTGGAAACAGCGACTGGTCATCAAGGCTTGTCCACAGATGATGATGATGGAGCTGATGAGTCACTAGGCTGCTAGTGAAGAAGAAAAAGAGCTTCATTAGTTTAACACAGCTGACTATAAAGCTTCCATCAGGTGTTTGTCGTTACATTTGCAGAGGGAGGTGTGGTGTCTGGGCTAGCGTCAGCTATGCTGGCCAGGTACACGATGTTACGTTGCAGGATCTGCTGATACCTGATGGAGAAGCACCAACATCACATTCAAAGAGGAAACACATTTAAACTGGTGATCCCTCCCACACTACATCATGTTTTCAAATGGGAAAAACTAGAAAACAAGGCTTGGACACCCACATAATGTCTTATTTTCTGTTGGTCTTCTTAAAAAGTGCATATTAACATGCGGAGATGTGGTTTTTTAGCAATGTTTACCAAACTATATTACATAAATTTAAGGCATTAAAACAAATGGCAATTCAAAAGTTTATTTGGCACTAATAAAACTATTTATGAGTTAATAGCAAACAGTAGCTAGATTAAACCAGATGTCTCAGCAAGATTATTTTTTATTTCCAGCAAGAATCTTGCTAGAATTACTATAGACCCTTTGATTGTTTGTAAACTTTGACATATTTTGTTGGGCGGGGCTTAGCCTGGAGGAAAAACCACAATTTTCTTCGTTTTTCTGAGCACGTGTGTCCGCTGGAATCCTATAAAACTTTAATTTGCATCCACTAACGTTATTCCACCTATTCTGGCACCCAAACACACAACAAGACGACATTCTAAAGCTGGAACATTACTAGCCTCCACAGTCTGTAGCCAGCGGCATTTCCTGTTTTGGCCTCCAGCTAGAGTTGTGACGTCACTCGTGACGTGTGCCATTAAGGGGTAAATACCAGTGGGCGTGCACTGTAGCTGTTCCCACTCAATGTTCTTAAAGCTAAAATACAGCGCTTAGGGGCGCTTCCATCTTGCAAATTTGGAGCCAGAGTCTGCGCAGTAGGGTCCGGTGGGTGGTAGCTGATAACTTACGCAGCCCAGCTACGTCAAGAACTTAAGTATTTTCTCACTGGAAATTCTACCAACGTCTTGTTCAGATGATCAGATCACAGAGGTTAGCACTAGCACTAGTAGCTCAAAAAAGATGAAATCACTGTCATATGACGTCAAATCCCATTTTCCAACCTCAAATAACTTATTTAAGACAAACCACAGAAAAATGAGCACTTCAACACAATGTAGGGTGATAATAACTAATGATCACACAGAGTTTAGGTGTGAAAAAAAATTATGTGACGAGTTTTTAATTTTACATTTTGACCAACGTCCCATCCGTTACTATTGAGGAGACGGGGTTTATGGCCTATACTGTAGTCAGTCAGCAGGGGGAGCTCTAAAAGTAATATGAATTATATTGAATAAAACATAATGTGGCTAAAAATGTCTCTGATTTCTTAATCTACTGTTTTATGTAAGTTATAATCTGAAAATGTGTCTCATATAATAAGATATTGGTTTTATAATATTAATTTAAAGTTGTTCAAGACATTTTATTGTATTGGTAACTTACTGTACATGCTCTGTACTTGTCGGTAATCGTGTGTGCGCGTTTCCCTTTAAATGTTGTTGCCGCAATGAATTGTGGGTCAGCATTATCTCGTCTCCTTCGGTAAAGGATGCATCCTAGGCTAAATGAGGTTATAAAGGAAGCATTGAGTCTCCTTTCCTGAGCTTTTAAAGAACTCGAACGCTCTTTATCATGGCCACCACTTAAACACTTACGGGGGTAAAGGAACAGTGGATAGGAAAGGAGATAGGAGGCACTATTCGGACGCTTCTGACGAAGACTGGCAGTTGACAGTCGAAACATGTCAGGAGATCAATGTGGATGTCCTAAGTATCAGTTGTCTTAAATAAATGAAACCTTAACATACTAAACCGGAAGTCGATTATTAGCTAAAATAATCCTCAGTTAAAGGCTATTCGTACGTGTTGACTTACTGCACACACTCCACTGCTCGGCCTTTCTTCATGTAGTCAGCGATACATCGGACTAACTGATCGTTTTCGTCCAGCAGCTGAAACAACACAAACACACACCATTATGTAATAATTGACATTTACACACATGCGCGCGCACAGACGGCATTTTCAAAAAGATAAAGGTTCAAAACCATCAAAACACAAGGCCTTTCGCATATATATGTGTGTGTGTGTGTGTATGTAATGAGTATTTTACCCTTTGAATGGTTTCTTGGTTGATTTTTGCCTTCCCTCGTAGTCTCTTTGGCACAAAAACAATTGACATGTTTGTTGTCTAGCGGCCATTTCTTCTTCTGTGGTTTTACCAGCAGCCTGAATGTACTCAACAGCACCTTCTACCGGCAGAATGAGAGATAGTGAGGGCACGTTAAGTCTAATTTCTATATTTGTTTGTTAAGGTGTACGTGAGTGTATGGTTCCACAGCAGTTTATCACTGAAAGATTATCCCGTGTAATAGCAAAGTTTAACACGTAGTAATGTTCGACTTGGTGACGCTACGAGGTTTTACCGCCACCTGCTGGAAGTATCGTGTTCCTGCACTAGTAGTGGAGTTGTTACAGTGATGAAAGATAACGCACGAATTGATATTTTTAGTTAAGGTGAAAATGTATTTAATAAATTGTCGTTGACTTTTCCTCAATAAATACATATTACTTTCAGGGGTGATTTTAAGGCAATTTCCCAGGATTCTTAAGTCCTTCACTTTCTCACGAGAGAACATTTTTTAGAACCCTCACAGTTCTGACACAGATCACTTAGTAATATACCAAAAAGATGTGATTTCTCAGCATGATGGCCCTCACTGAGAACAACCTGCCAGAGAAACCCACAAAAGAATATGGTGACATTTCATAACAATTCAATAGACATTAGTAATTTAAAAAGCACCGTATGCATCTTTAAATAGTTTTATCAGGTCATCTGTTGTGTATAAAATATACTTTTTGGCATTTCATATAAATCTAATAGTTTCCTACTTTCAGTAACTGCATTCATTAAACAATTGTCTCAGATTCCCTTTTTTTGTCTGAACAGTTTTTAACATGTGCTCTGTAAAACCAGTAATCTTTCAGAGTTTACCGACTGAACCAAATCAACTCTGAGTTTACTTTCCCTCTATTTGTATAAGCCACATCTGTGAAATGCTAAGTTGGTAAAATACAGATGCTTGTGGGCATGTAAACTTTAAGTAGCTGTGATAAATCCTCACGAGTCATTTCCTGATTATAATCCTTGATTTTTCTTTGAACATATACAAAAGACTAGGATTAATGTCACCCATACACAATACAATATATATCTAATGTGAGCTTTTGTCAGAATCATGTCAAAATCTTTGTATCATTTAAACCACAACTTAAAAAAAAAAAAAAAACAAGAAACTTCAAAATAATTAAAAAAAAAAAAAAAAAAATTCAAACAAAAACAAATAGTCTTGATTAAAGGATATCAAAAATCCAGAACAACAAAGACCACACATGCTGTTGAAATTGTACAACTCTTTATTTTTTATTTTTTACTTAAAAACTCCATTTTGCTGATATTCAAGAAAACTAGTTCTGGTTTACAGTTCCAGTGACTGGAAGGAGTAGCAAACATATGAAAACATGTCAGTTTGGAATAGTTTCTCAAATTTAATCTATTGCCAAAGTATTGGATGTAAAGCGACGCTGCTACAGCTATCATGCAGTGATTGGCTGATGGTGCAACGTCCAAGCTGATTTAAAGCAGAGCTCGACTGTTGGAACTTTAAAGTTAAAGGGAGGCCTGGAATAATCTCACCACTCTGATGGAATCCCTACGTTGTTATACAAGATGCCAAATTTAAAAGAAAAACCAAAAACAACCACCTCACATTTGTCCTACAACACACCCAGTTCTTATTCCTGTGACAACAAATCCAGAAAATATGTGTTTATTGAGTGGTCACATCAAAAACAATGCAATAAGGAAACAAGTCAAAGAGCTGCAATCTGTGAGATTCACCATTCAACCCATTAACACGACTGTCAGAAAACAATCATGGCAGCTTAGTAGGAACTACGCATGTACCTGCAGTACTGTGGGAGACACCGATATCATGAAAAGTATGAAGAATATACGGTACCAGCTAGGGATCGTTGCTGCTAAGAAATGAGGGCTCAATAGGTTTAGGAGGTTCTGAAATAAGCCAACACTGTAGCCACAGCAAGCGCACGCATCCAGTCCACAAATGATGAGTTTACAGGTATTCTAAAAAATATATATCCACAATGAACGCACCGTCAGTGATACAACAGCAGACACTTTTTAGTTTAGCTAAAAAAAAAAAAAAAAACCTGTTGCAGGTCACACAATAGTTTACTTCATGTTTGGAACAATTACTAACAGGCCAGAAAGTCCTGCAGCAAATGTGACAGAAACAAATCCTTTATGAACCTCTGAACAATCCAAGTGCGTCTGTTTGGCAATAATTAACTGAGCGGGAGAGGGCAGTACAAAAATCTGCTCAGCATACATTCAATCCATAATGATTTAGATTAACGGCAGAACTGTTGTTCAAACTTAAGTACGTGTATAGACTAGTGGAGCATAAAATACTGAACAATGAGTAACCAAAGCTAATATAGCACAGAACAGGGATGTTCTAGTGATTGGTGCCAGCGCAAATAGTGAGACCACTGGCTCAGTGACGGTGCTCTATGTAACGTTCCATTAAAGACTGGAGGGAATTAACTCGACTGCTGTAGAAACATGTCATACACATTGAGGCCGACTGCTTAGCAAACCAAATGAACCCAGTGACAGTGTGAGTGGCTCTCTGATGTCAAACAGTCCACTGAGCTGCTGGTGACTGAAAACATGTCTTCATTCTGTCAAATGCTCAGACCAAAACAGAAAAACAAAACTAAAAGGAAATTATTTCATGATGAGTGGCTACAATTGTGTGTGGATCCATGGCCGCAGCACTACGCAGCCACTTTGTTCTCCTTCTGTGAACAAAAACAAACACTCTTAGGATTTACACATTTTTCATCCTGATGGGTTCTTTAGTAAAAAATATATTTTTACCCTGTATTCAAAATCAGAGAAGTCTCGTCCCCCTTGGCCACCTCTGTATCCACCTCTGAAGCCGGGGGGGGCACCGCGGGGTGGGCCAAAGGAACCTCTACTCATCGGGCGTCCCCGGCCACCGCGGGGCCCCATGAAGCCTCGGCCTCGGTAACCACCTCTCCCTCGATTGTGCCTCAGAGGAATGCCAAACGTTTCTGCGTTCATGCGCCTCTCCTCTGCCCAGGTGGGCCGTCGGTCCCTGACGCACACACAAAATAAAATAAGATTTAAATTGTTTATTCATTATTATTTATTTACATTAATTAGCAGAAACTTTGCATTTTGGATGAGGTGACGGTCAATAACTGGTGTGACCTCCATGTGCTGCACATCAAACCCACTAAATCACAAATTATTTGTTGTGGAAATTCACAGAGCATCAGAGTTCATCTACAGTGTTTGCCATCAGGATAAGGCACTACCACAGACGGCCTGAGAGAAAACGGCAAATACAGCGACGCCGATTACGTAGGGTTACGTGTCCTCTTTCAGATCTGTTATGAGTGGTCCCTGAGTTACAGAACCTGGTCCTCAGTCTATTGATGGTGGGCTATGAACAGTGTTCAGTGCCATCATCCAGCATCAATCACACCAATGGCACATTCTAACACGGAGTGACAGGTGGCATTGTTAAAATGCAGTATCATCATTTCAAGACTGTAAGCCGCTACTTTTTTCCAAGGGTTTGAACCCTGTGGCTTAAACAATGACGAGGCTAATTTTAGAATTAGATGGACCAATGAAACTGTTTACATTAGAGTGATTCAGTGGGAGTGCACTCAATTCAAGAAACATGCATGGGATGCAGCTTTAAGTTGTCAGAGAGAGAGAGAGACAGCGCTGCAGCCTGGATAAAGCAAAAATCAGCCAGTTTACATTAAAAAAAATAAAGAGCATTAAGTTGTTAAAATCCTGCGTTAAGTTTGATCTGGTACGATTGGTGCTCTGGACTCTGAGGCTAATGGAGACGCTTACACAAGGAGAACTGACAGACGGAGCTTGGAATGCAGCCAATATAGCGGTGCGCTTTACAGTCTTGAAATTACTGTAAATATAGAATGTTACAATTTTCTTTTTTAGACCCCAGATACAAAAATTAAATTGCCACTTTCAATTATGACGCCACTGCCATATTGCTTGTCATCTCACAAGTCTGCATGGTTACAAATCACCAATTTCATTTTGGCTCTCAATAAAAAACTGAGCAGGACAATACTCCTCCAGTCTAAAGCAGGCAAAATACACCACGTACTTACTATAATACAAGGAACTATTGAGAGCTAATTTTGGTCATTGTAAACTTGTGAACCTTTTGCACCCAGTCCAAGAGCAGTCTAAACATGCAGCTCACCTAGAAAATCCTCTGTCTCCCAATTTGCTGAAAAAGATAAAAACAGTGTTTCAGTACATGAAAACTCCACCTTTTCATTAAAACAAATATTCTGCTGGTTGAAGTCCAACATCCACTAGATAAACAGTGATCTTTAGTGTGATTAAATTACTTTGGGTCATCACAGGACAGGTTGTCAAAGAAAGACTTGGACTTGTCGTAGTAACAGGTGTTGGCGGCCTCCTCGTCCTCTGCAGCTCCTTCAGTGGTTGGATGTTCAGAGTCAGCAGTCTCCGCTCCATTCAGTGCCTTTTCACTCTTATCATCTGCATTTTGAGGATGGATTTCAAATTCACTCAATGATATTAAGCTAAGACATAGAACTGTGCAACTTGGAGTTCATTTTTCAGAACGCACCTTTTAGTTTGAGCTTATTTTGGAGCTCTTTGTCGATGTCGTCCTTGTGAAATTGGGCGTTTGCTGTCTCAAAGTCAAAGTCTTCATCAAACTTCATTGTCCCATCACGACGCATATTCAGCTTTCCTCTGCTGCGGTTTCCTCTTCCTCGACCACGGCGGTGAGCTTGAACACCAGCTAGGACAAAAAAAACAACTCTTTAATGCAGTCATTAAGTGATGTGATCATTAGCTTTGTCCAGGGTTGGGGTCAATTACAATTGTAATCGTGTAATTGATAATTACAATTATGACGTAATTGTAACTGGAAACATCTGTTGCAGTCGTAATCAAAACTGTCATTCACAATTTAATTAAATGCAAAACCGGGGAACCACGTTACAGTTCTATGGCTTACATATACATAGTTTATTATTAAAAACCAATATTTTCTGGATGAAAAATCACAACAATGTAACCAAGAGATTATAAAAATATCTATAATTCAATTTTTTTCTTGTGTATTTTAAAACATGAGTCATAACTGACCCGTTACCGTAAGAGATGCTAACAGAAAGCTAACACAAGAGGAATGTTACATTTTACTGGCTTATTTAATAAAGGCTCAAAACTCACTCAGTGCCATTGACGAGACAACTCGTCATTTGCGTTTTTTCACGGGGATTACTAGAAAACACCCCGGCGGAGGACCCTCATCAATATCTAAGCTGTGGGGTGATGTAGTGACCAACTGTGCCCTGAAGATAGCAGCAGTACACCTTTAGATGAGAGATTAGCCACTGATTCTACCCAGCAAAGGAGGAAGAAACAGGAACGAGTGAGATTATGGCGCTACAGAGTGATATTGTGAGCAGCTCCACATACTAACAGAACACGTGTGTAGATTATTGATAATGTTGCGATGGTGAGATAAAACCATCAACTAACAAGGCCAAACGTGTCGCTGCATGTCAGGAGGAGGGGTACAAAATACCCCCAGCCTGTGAGCCAGATTGAAAAATAACAGGTGACATGTAGGAGGTAGCAGCGCACCTTTGGATGAGAGATCATCCATGCTCAGCAGAGCTAAGAGGGAGAGGAGGAAAGGCGTTTATGAGACAGAAAATGGCGCTACGTACGAGAGTTGACGTTCCCAGCAGCGCACACTCGACCAGAGCATGTGTGAAACTCATGGATAGTGTGGCGATGGGGAACGCAGTGACACTCTGCATGTCTGGGAGGAAGAGGAAGTTGCGTGTGTACAAACTGATGGGAGAGAAACTTGGAGGAACGCCAAAACACAGTAACAAATCCATTCAACTCTGACCCAGATAGATAAATAATAATAATTTTGCCATCAAAAGCCCGATCTCAGTGTTTTTTTTGTTTTAGATAAGGAAACAATGTTCAGATGTCAGAGTTGTCAATAAAGGAAGAAAAAAATAGCTTTCAAGTCACTGACAGGGTTTTTTTCTTTTTTTTTTTTAAGAAAAAGGCTGTTTTCTCAGCTTTTTGCTCTGAAACTGAAGATTTGTGTAAAACCTGCTCTATTCAACGGCTGATTACAAAAGAACGAAACAAACCAGAAAAATTCTTTTTTTTTTTAATGAAAGTAGAGGCTTCAATCTGTCAGAATCTAGTGTCAGATTTCAGTCATAGTAGAAAATATTATATGGGTCTTTAAAAATCAATCAAAATGCTCAGAAACGGCTGGCACTGAGGGGGGTAGAAAATCTTAAAATGACTGACACTGAATGAGTTAATTGCATTTGAGCTTTAGTAATTGAGAATGTAATTGTAATTGACTTTCAGAAGGAAAATAATTTGTAACTTTAACTGTAAAAACTGTGAAAAAATGCCAGTCAACGTACTGTTATCATAAAATAGTTGTAACTGAACATGGATAATTGAAGACGTAATTGTAATTTTAATTCAATCTATTTATAAAAAGCGTTCATCATACAAAGAAATGTAATTCAATGTGCTTTTACATAGTTTATATGAAATGCAATTGACCGCAACACTGGCTTTGTCTGTAAGCTAAGATCTGAAATATGGAAGTTATTAAACTAATCTCAGGGAGATTTATGATGTGTAAACCTTTTCTAGTGTGAGAAACTTACCAAATTGGCGCTTGTTAGGATCTCTGTTCTCACTTGCATTGTGCTCATGATCTGGCTGAGAAACCTTTTGGACCTCAGGAGCTGAGCAGAGAGATGAACTGTTGTTAATTCTGCTCCTGCAGCTCCAGCCTGTGTGTTCTACCTTTTCTCTGGTCCAGCAAGTCTGGGGGCTTCTGGCTGCTGATTGGTCGAGCAGCAGCTGCCTGACTTCTTTGTCCTACTGGTGCAGGTGGAGCTGGGGCAGCAGAGGCCGAGGCCTGAGCAGGCTGTTCCAAGCTGGAGGTCTTTGTCAAGTTCAGCTGAGGACTGGTACGCCCTGCAATGGACAGAGACATTTAGTCTCCCACACAGTGCCTTTCAATTATTCTCAGAGCACAGCTGGGTCCTGATGCATAATTTTGTCCTTTACACGTTTTAAACCAATAATGTTCCTTGCCTGTAGCTCCAGCAGAGCCAAATGGTGGAGCTCCAAGGGAAGCACCTCCAAACTGGCTGTATGATGGAATAGGAGCCCTGCTGAATGGAGCATAACTCCCTGGAGCCTGGAAAGATGGTGGTGCTGCAGCACTTGAGGATCCAATTGATGACTGGGGACAAAACAAAAAATACAAAACTCTTTAGACAATTGTGCAGAAACCATTTTAACGGCATGTGTCAGGGATATTTAAGTCAAACAGCATTAATAAAGCTATTCAAGTTATGACTTTCTATCTGGTCGTCTGCAACTTTACGTCACATTAAAACTTCACTTGTGGAGCAAATCTCCAAAATGTTTGTAGAAAGTCAGTAAGTTCTACAGCAGGGGTGCCAGACTCCAGTCCTCGAGGGCCGTTTTCCTGAGACTTTCAGATGTCTCCCTGCCCCAAAACACCTGAATCAACTGAATGGCTCGTTATCATGCTTCTGCAGAGCTTGATGACAACACATTGGTTTCATCGAGTTGTGTTGGAGCAGGGACACATCTAAAAGTCTCAGGAATTCGGCCCTCGAGGACTGGAGTCCGGCACCCCTGTCCTACAGAGTTTCAAAGCCCTGCTGCTCAAACACTTCAAAACAACAGATGTGAAGACAGCTCTTCAGTGGTCTTAATAATCAATGAACCCACTGAATGTGTTAAACAGTGTTTCTCAAATGGGGGTACGTGATGACACTACAGGGGGTACTTGAGAGAAAGAGAGGAAAATCAACAAATAAAGTGTCAGTGTTGGTCCCACAACAGGCAAGAGATGATTGATACAAACTATAGAAAAATTAATTCAGGAGCCACTAAATCAATGTTTTTCAATCTTTGGGTTGGGACCCCATGTGTGGATGCCTGGAGTTTAAAAAAGGTTGCCTGAAATTTTTGAATAATTAAAATAAGATTTTTGGAAATGTTTTCATTATTATTCTTTAAAAAAAAGTGTGTGTGTAATCACTCGTTCGTTCCATCATTATGCTCTATAGTGGTTTTTAAATCGTTTTTTGAGCAAAATGTTGTCATCAGGGAAAGAGAGTACTTGGATTCAAATACAAAAAAGGGGGGTACTTGAGCCAAAAAAGTTTGAGAACCCCTGTGTTGGAGCACGTTTGTAGTCCTTCACAGTGAGGTTGAAACACGTGGCCTGTATCAACCAATGACTGCCAACAAAAAGTCAGGAACATTACAGCAACGGCATTAACGCTACAAATTAACTCAGATCAGTTAAAAAGGCATCACACCCATACCTGTCAAGTTTTGGATGGAAATTTTCTGGCGCCCACTACGAGCCGAGCCGATGAATAATAAGCTATTATTTATATATATATATATATATATATATATATATATGAAATATTATAGTTTTCTATATCGCCAAAATAGAAAACTCGATACATCTTGAATCTCGATATCGCCCAGCCCTAATGCCTAAATTATAAAACAGCCTAAATAAAAACATAAATGGGTATATGAAGCACATGTGTGTATCTAATTTGCGTACAGTTTATATACAAGTCAACATGTTGCATATTTACTAGGGATGTAATGATTAATCGTAAGGCAGTTAAAAATCGATTCATAGGTATAACGATTCACATCGATGCTGTGAAAATTGAATCGCAATACTTCTTTAACCAGCAGAGGGCGCTACCCAAAAGTGTTGGCGGCGAGCGAAATCTGCTAATGCTTTCTTTCTGGCCGCCTTCTACTCTTAAACATATTCATAAATGATTCATTACCCTTTTAGCACCGAAAGAATATCTGTAATATTACGTGAATATCTGTAAAAGTCACGTTTTTCTATTAGCTCTGTCTGCTAGCATAGCATCTCTTCTTCACTGCAAAATATCTGCATGCCAACCGACCACTGGGTTACCAGCGCCCTCTGCTGGTTCAAACAAATATCTGACCTAAATACAGTAAAATGACTTTTTTTTGTTTTGTTTTTTTAGTCCAATTGTTAAGGCACAAAATACATTTTCAGTTGCACTTTTAAAAAGAAAAATAACTATTATGCAGTTTTGTATTGTTTACTATAGAACCAGAATTTAAATAAGCTTCTTCTTCATTTGTATTATTCCTTTATTTATTTCATTCAAGATTTATTTTTAGTTAAATTGCATTGTTTTGAATAGTTTATCAAGGGATTCTTTTGACAATGAAAAATAGTATAGTATTTTCCCCAAAAAAATAAAGGAATATTTTTCAGTCATTTATATACAGTCCCATTTTGTAAAATAAATCGCGAGAGAATCGTATCGTGAACCCAGTATCGTGAATCGAATCGTATCGGGAGTTGAGTGAAACGTTACATCCCTAATATTTACTGTTAATTTCACATTGCATGTCTTCAAGTTAGACATTGACATTTTATTTTCATTACATATTTTCTTATAGTTTCTCATGCTCACTCATGTGGTTCTCTGGCATTCAGTAATGACTTATTAGACATATTTATTGCAGACTTTACATTCTTTAACACTTTTTGAAAGCAGTGTATATTTGTGACGCTTGTGATTGGCTGATTTTTCATGGTGACTTACGTGGTTCCTTCCGCTGTGGTAAACGTTATAATCTGTTATTAATCTAACAGAACATGTAACTGTGTCCCATCTGCTGCTCTTTAGGAAGGTAAACTCTCTGTCACAACGTATTTACACCAGTTCTTTGTTTTTCTTTGCCAGAACGTCTTCATTCATCTCTGTTTCTGAGTTGTTTCCGGGTTTGTTTGGCGCCGTCTGCACTAATCTCGCGAGAACTGCCACCAAGCCAGGCCATTTCAGGTGGCAGTTCTCGCGAAGCTAGTGACGCCGTTCAGTTTAGTAAGGCATTTTTAAATTATTACTACAGTAAAACACGGGATATTTACGGGAAAATACTAATACGGGAAGCTGGCGGGAAAGAGGGGTAAAATACAGGAGTTTCCCGGACAAAACGGGATACTTGACAGGAATGATCACTTATTTTATAATGTGGATTTTTATGTAGCAAACAAGTTGCTCTTAGGTTTCTTTCCACTTCATTAGGACAAATAAAGTGAAAAAATAAATTTAAAAATGCCTTTTTGGTGAAATTTGATTGATCTTGTGTTTTGATCTCATGTGTGAAAATATTCTTGCCTGCAGATATTACCAAAAAGAGGAAGATTAAAACAATTGTGCCCACAAGCAGTGCACTGCAAAACAACTATGAAAAACGCGGATTCCCCATCACACCAACATCAACATGAGCACTGTAAATGTAATGCTGATTAACACCACTGGCTTGTGTTGGAACTGGTCACTGGTGCAGTCATTAGTATGATTAGACTCACCTGTGCAAACACAAAAGCTCAAATGAACTAAATGTATAATGCTGATGAGCGTGGGGGCCCCCCGATGTTGTAATTTATCGCCCCTACGGAGCCCCCTACTTTCAGTTTTCAGAAACGTATGGGAGCTTTTCTCCTGTTTTTTTCCCCTTTTTTAAATCGGTACCATCGTAATAATTGTTGCACACTTGGAGACAAAAGGAACTTCCAGGTGTGCACGGGTTGTTTTAACTCTTTAATATGAATAATCCAGAAACACATACCTCAGCCACACCGCCTATTTAATAGAGACAATTTGCTTGGATACTCCCGTTTTTACCTGAGGACCCCTGCAGCCCTTTAGCTGCCCCCGATGCTGCCTGTGTGCACCATCCAATATAAACAGTGAAGCTTCAACCAGATGTAGCACACATGAAGATGCTAGTCATGTTTATAACTCGCAACGGATAATTCTACATTCACGCACACGGATGTGAACACCGTCGAGTTGAAACGCGTTCGGGCTTAAAGAGACATCGGCTTCATTCTGGTCGGACGGGTTTGGGCCAGGTCTTCTTCTGTTGGCCTGATTGAAGCTCTACTCTGTGCGTGTGTGTTCCAATATTACTGCAGGTCCCACATAAAACCTTATTTAAATTTGAAAAGCACGTCTTGAAATCAGTCTTTTGAATAAAATGTTATTTCTTGTCTATACAGTGTCTGAGTATTTATTAGTGGAGGACACACACACACACACACACACACACACACACACACACACACACACACACACACACACACACACACACACACACACACACACACACACACACACACACACACACACACACACACACACACACACACACACACACACACACACACACACACACACACACACGAGTAATTAACTACATTCATCATCACCAATTACACAAATAGCTTTTAGCTTTAAAGTGAGGCTGGCACAAAGTAGGGCTGTAGTCAGCCAAGGAAATGGTTTCAGGACAAACCATTTGATATGAACCTCATTCAAACTTTGATCAAAACCCGACAAAGCAAAAGTGAAACCTCAGGTCAGACAGACAATAGGTATTTATATCAGAGCCTGACCTGAAACCGACAATTAAAACACATTTTCCTCTCATACAAATGACATATTTGTGTTTTTAGTGGTAAGCCTGCTTCGATTAAAAAAACTGTTAATGTCAACATCAGATCAGCGCATGGGGAAACAAACACGTCAAACAGGTGCGCAGTGTGCCCTGCTGCGCCAGAGACAGCAGTGGATCTATTTACATAATTCACGTATCAAATATAAGGATAATCCATGTTCTCGCGCAGAAAAAGCACTGATTTAACAGTGAATGCTTGTTTCAAGCCTGTCTTAATTTGTTCCCTCTCTGCTCTGAGGACAGCACACTGCACAGTGACAACTGAAGCGCAACACTTTTGCTGGACATAGAATCATATTTAGGCATTAAATACTGTATATTGATATTTAATCCATATCACCTATGTTATGCATTGCATTTTTTTTTATGGTATTGAAACTGATGACATTGCCAATGAAAATATTGGTTGACCACGACGGCCTCGACCAATTCGTCGACTTAACGACCAAACTTGGCAGCCCTAGAAGAAAGATAAAAAAAACAACAAAATCATACAAAGTTTAGCTTTACTAAATTTGGCCCCTCAGAGTTAGATTTTTCACACCGATGGTGCTCACTCGAGTGCCACGCAATCCCCCTATGCTGTGAAAAATTCCTGGTGAGAACCCTGAACTCCTTTATTATATATACTGTAAACAAAACCTAAATATGAAATATACATTAGTATACACTTATCATAGGCACTGCAAACAGTAATAAGAATTAGCTGCAATAACCTCTCACTATATTGACTTGATAAATGTTTTTGCCAGGAAGTTACACTTTGAATTAATTACCGTAACCCTGCTTGGCTCCATAAATATACACATGCTACACTATCCACATTAAAATGTAGTTTTCTTAGAGAGCTTTTGGCTGAGGCTTTATGCTGCGTTCACAC
This sequence comes from Gouania willdenowi, assembly GCF_900634775.1. Lineage (NCBI taxonomy): Eukaryota > Metazoa > Chordata > Actinopteri > Blenniiformes > Gobiesocidae > Gouania > Gouania willdenowi. The sequence goes on along the minus strand of NC_041046.1, from coordinate 13,470,843 downwards.
CGAATGCGTCTTCTGCGGCACCGGACGCATCTGCCGCACGAAACATTCCGCATGTGTCACAGGATCAAAAAATGTCCCCATTCGTTTCAAATGCTCGTCTGAAGTGAAGCACCGCCCACCAGTGACACATCCAACTCTGAGTTTCACTGCTTGCTGAAGCAGAGCTGTGCTCCTTTTTCTCCTCTCATAAACATAAACCACCAGTGAAAAAAGCCAGTGTGATTAGCAGTGCAGAAATGATTCTTTAACTGGGCTATATATTAGAATTGAGGAGGAAACATGTAGGGCAACAAGGCATATTTTAGTATTTAGGCAGTATAAGTGAAAGCATAGCAACGCACTCACCTGAACTATAGCAGGGTCCTGGGGCAGTGAGCTTGTGGCTTTAGGTGGCTCACAGACTGTTAGGTCTTTAATATCACTCCCTCGAAAGATAATATACTCAAACACTTCCTCCCGGGGTGGAATGGGCCTGTCTGTGGGCCGGTCCTCAGTGCCAAAGGATCGAACTGTTGGCAAGATTCACACAATAATTACAGCTGCATGAGACTGACCAAACAAGCAAGCAGGAGCACAGAGAATATGGTACCAGTAGAAGTTCCTTTATTGCAAAATGTATTAAAGAGTCATGCATTTACGTACAAATACCAGAATAAAACTTTCTACTTCTAATTAAAAGGTTTGATATAGATTTGATCTATCTTTTGCAACTATTACAGCTGGAAGCCTTCTTGGAAGGTTTTTCACAAAGTGTTTGAGATTTTTTTTTTTCTTGAATGTATTTAAACTTCTATATAGGTTCAATCCTCCAAACAGAACCTCTTTTCCATGTTGATGGTGGCACAGTTTCTTTTGAAGTATGCATTTTCCTGTAATGTCTTAATTAATGTAAAAGTGTTACACAAAATTACTTTTACTGCATTTATGGCATGTATGAGCTCACAAAGGTTTAAGCAGAGCTCTTGTGCTCCTAAAAGGCCAACATCACAAGTTTGTACAGAAGTGGGGAAAAAAAATAAAAATGCAAACTTTAAGGTAGCTGATTACAATAAATAAATTGTGGTACTAAAATAAACTGTACAAAAAACTTAATGAATTTAAAGTATTTAGGGAACAAAAAATATATAAAAGTTATTGTAATCTGCTTAATGGATATAGCTACTGAATTAAGCTAACGAAGGATCTTCAAAGCATCCAAAAACTTACTTTAATACACATGTGGTCATTAAAGAAACACCCACCTGAAAACAATTATTCTGATTGTGTGGGCGCAGCGAGTATCGATTAACAAGGTTATTAGATTTCTTATTTAAAAAAACAAAACAGAAAAAAAAAAAAAACACTAAAAGACATGTTTAAGGATAAAGGTAAACTAGATTAAA